>NW_026045657.1:600000-768736 GCF_023898315.1 Schistocerca nitens
GGAAAAATTAACTACTATGCCAGGTTTGTGCCGCGCGCTTCTTCCATTTCAGCTCCGCTTCATCGCTTACGCCGTAAAGGTGTTCCGTTCGTCTGGACGACGGAATGCGAACGCGCCTTTCGCCGGTTGACATCGGCGTTGCTTTCAAATACTTGCCTTACGCCATTCGTTCCCCAGAAACCCCTTTTGTGGTGGTCGCTGCATCGGAATTCGGGATCGGTGCTGTGCTTGCGCACAGAGATGGATCGCATGATCGTCCTATTGCCTTTGCTTCAAAATTGCTCTTGTCTGCGCGACGCAATTATGCCCAGATAGAGAAAGAAGCTTTAGCTCTCGTGTTTGGTGTTACTAAGTTCCATGATTTCTTGTATGGTCGTCACTTTACCATCATCACAGACCACAAACCTTTGACATCGCTTTTTCATCCGAACAAGCCTGTACCTCCACGTACAGCGCAGAAATTCATTCGCTGGTCTCTTTTCCTCTCGCAGTACCGCTACGATATCTTGTATCGGTCCACTGCTACGCACGGGAACGCTGATGCGTTGTCCCGTTTGCCTGTTGCTGAGGATAAAGCATTCGATTCTTCCGAACTTGCTTGCATGTTCATTGATTCGGAAACCGATGACGTGGTCGACTCGTTTCCGATTGATTTTCGTCGTGTCGCTACAGCCACAGCTGCTGACCCTGTCCTTGCTACTGTTTTGCGTTTTGTTGCTACGCAATGGCCCTTGTCAAAGTCACGGATCGAGGATCCGCTGGTTCGCCGATTTTTTGCTCACAAGGAGAGACTTTTTGTTCGACGTGGTGTTTTGCTGTTGCGTTCTGATAATGATCAGTCCAGGCTCGTGGTCCCACGTTCGTTACAGTCCTCTGTCTTACAGCTTCTCCACCAAGGACATTTGGGTATAGTGAAAACGAAACAACTTGCTCGTCAGCACTGTACTTGGTTCGGAATCGATGCTGCGATTACGAATATGTGCTCTTCTTGCATGGCGTGTGCCGAACAACAATCCGCACCGCCGCGGAAATTCTTTGCGTGGCCGAAAGCCACTTCCCCTTGGCAACGCTTACATATCGATTTTGCTGGTCCATTCTGGAATGCTCGATGGTTGGTTGTTGTCGATTCATTCAGTAATTTTCCATTTGTTGTCTGGATGTCTTCCAGGATGTCATCTGCCACCATCCAAGCGTTATCCGCTATTTTTTGCATTGAAGGTCTTCCCCGGACTATTGTTTCCGACAATGGCCCACAATTCATGTCCGCAGAATTTCAGTCATTCTGCAGGGCCAATGGTATTCAACATCTGACATCCGCGCCGTTTTCGCCTCAGTCAAACGGTGCCGCTGAACGTTTGGTCCGGCCTTTCAAGTCACAGATGTTGAAGTTGAAAGAGTCGCATTCTAGGGAGGACGCATTGTTGCTCTTTTTGTCTTCGTATCGCTCTCAGCCCCGCGATGGTCGCTCGCCGGCTGAGTTGCTCCATGGTCGTCCTCCTCGAACCTTGATGTCTTTGCTGCATCCGCCGCATCCGGTTCCAGTGCAGCGGCAGACTACTGCTTTTGCTCCTGGCGACGTTGTTTTCTATCGCAACTATCGCGGTTCACGGCGTTGGCTCGCAGGGCGCATTCTTCGCTGCCTCGGCCGCGCGATGTATTTGGTTTTGGGGGCCTCTGTTGAGGTGCGTTGGCATCTCAATCAGCTGCGCCTCTGTCGTCGCCTGGGTTCTGCCGCTCCCCGTCTGCTTTCAGCGACGGTGCCGTCCGGTCAGCGCCCTGGGGACCCATCTACTGGCTCGCCTCATCCCAGGTGTTACCGACGCTGCCTTCCATTTTGCCTCATGGCGACGCGCCGCCGCCGCCGCCGCCGCCGCCGCCTGTTCTCCCGCCGGCGCCGCCCGCAGTGGACGCGTCGCTGCAACCGCCTGGCGCCTCCCTGGGTCACGCGCCGCCGCTCGCTTCCCGTGACCGGCTGTCCTCCACCATGGAACTCTTGCCCGCTCCGGACCAGATGTCTTCTTCGCCCGTCGGGTGCCCCGACCACATGGAGGTCGACCCTTCGGCCCCTCCTGTCTCTCTACGGGCGCATACACCGCCTGTTGACGTGCACCCTGGACTAGGTTTTCAGGCGTTTCCTAGCTCCCCTCGGACCGAATGGCCGGGTGCGGGTGGCACAGCCTCGCCTGTTGTTAGGCTCCCCACCTCATCGCATACGTCAACATGGGGTCCTCCCCACGGCGGGCGGAAGCCTTATAACACGACCGTTCGCCGATTTGCGGGGGAGGAATGTGGTGTCACTGCCAGACACCACACTTGCTAGGTGGTAGCTTAAATCGGCCGCGGTCCATTAGTACATGTCGGACCCGCGTGTCGCCACTGTGTGATCGCAGACCGTGCGCCACCACACGGCAGGTCTCGAGAGACGTACGAGAACTCGCCCCAGTTGTACGACGACGTTGCTAGCGACTATATTGACGAAGCCTTTGCTCTTATTTGCCGAGAGACAGAATAGCCTTCAGGTAAGTTAATGGCTACGACTTAGCAAGGCGCCAATTGTAACAGTGCATGTATCTTACGAGTCTCATTTGTATAGTCAAGAGAGATGTACCAAAGGAAGCATTAAAAGTTAAGTATATTCCAAAGCTACGTATTTTCTTTATAGCAGTCGTAAAGTATCCTGTTCCAGACTTGACGCCAGTCGGCGTGTGTGTACGCGTGCCTTTCGTCTTCCTTCTCAGTGTGGCGTAGCGAGCTTGTTACGCCACAACATTTAGTTTCATGACGCATTCTGGAATGCTCGATGGTTGGTTGTTGTCGATTCATTCAGTAATTTTCCATTTGTTGTCCGGATGTCTTCCACGACGTCATCTGCCACCATCCAAGCGTTGTCCGCTATTTTTTGCATTGAAGGTCTTCCCCGGACTATTGTTTCCGACAATGGCCCACAATTCATGTCCGCAGAATTTCAGTTATTCTGCAAGGCCAATGGTATTCAACATCTGACATCCGCGCCGTTTTCGCCTCAGTCAAACGGTGCCGCTGAACGTTTGGTCCGGCCTTTCAAGTCACAGATGTTGAAGATGTTGAAGTTACATTTAGTGATCACCTAGTGCTAAGAAAATTTTCTATTCTCTTATACACTCAAGTGCCAAAGAAACTGGTGTAGGCATGCGTATTTAAATACAGAGATATGTAAACAGGCAGAATACGGCGCTGCGATCGGCAAAGCCTATGTAGTAAGTGTGTGGCGCAGTTCTTTGCTAGGTCACTGCTGCTACATTGGCAGGTTATCGGAATTTGAGTTCGAACGCACCAGCTATGGGACACAGCTTTACGAGGTAACGATGAAGTGGGTACTATCTTGCACGGCCGTTTCAAAAGTGTACCGTGAATATCACGAGTCCTGTAAAACATCGTATCTCCGACATTACTGGGGCCGGAAAAATATCCTGCAAGAACGGGGCGGACGACGGCGGAAGAGAATCATTCGAAGTGACAGAAATGCAGATTGCTTCATACTGCGATGTTGAGCCATCAACAACTGTCAGCGTGCGAACCCTTTAACAGAACATCATCCATGTGGCCTTTCGGAACCCACTCGTGTAGATTGGTTGGTTTGGGGGATCAAAGGGACCAGACTGCTACGGTCATCGGTCCCTTTTTCCAAATACACCCACAGAGAATAAAAACGAGGAACAGAATAGAACACAGACGATACAGAAGAACAGAAACTGAGACAAAGACAAGACAAAACGAACTAAAACCACACAGAGCGTGACGGTGGTTGGCCGACCATAGAAATAAAAAAGGAAAAGCCAACCACTTAGAAACACATTAAAAAATCAGTTTAAAATCATAGGCCAAAGGCCAGAATCAACACAAAACAATAAAATAAAACAGAAACACTCAGATTAAATGATAAAATCCCCCTGCCCGAATAAAACGTAAAACTAATTCAGCCATAGTGGAGTCGTCTGTTAAAAGGGCAGGGAGCGTAGCAGGCAGCACAAATGTCTGCCTGACCACAGCTAAAAGGGGGCAGGCCATCAAAATGTGGGCCACTGTCAAATCCGCCCCACAGCGACACAGAGGAGGGTCCTCCCGGCGCAGTAAATAACTGTGTGTCAGCCGGGAGTGGCCAATGCGGAGCCGGCAAAGAACTACTGAGTCCCTGCGAGTGGCTCGCAGGGATGAACGCCACACAGCCGTCGTCTCCTTGACAGCACGGAGTTCATTGCGCGTTGTCATTTCGCGCCATTCATCGTCCATAGCGCCAAGATTTTGCGGCGGAAGACTGCCCGCAAATCAGTCTCCGGGAGGCCAACGTCCAGAGATGGCTTACTGGTGGCTTCTTTCGCCAGGCGGTCAACATGTTCGTTACCCGGGATACAGACATGACCGGGGGTCCACACAAAGACCACAGAGCGGCCGCAACGGGCAAGAGTATGCAGAGACTTTTGGATAGCCATCACCAGACGAGAACGAGGGAAACACTGGTCGAGAGCTCGTAAACCGCTCAGGGAATCGCTACAGATAACTAAGGACTCACCTGAGCAGGAGCGGATATACTCTAGGGCACGAAAGATGGCGACCAGCTCAGCAGTGTAAACGCTGCAGCCATCCTGCAAGGAACGTTGTTCGGAACGGTCCCCTAGAGTGAGCGCATACCCGACACGACCAGCAACCATCGAACCGTCAGTGTAAACAATGCCAGAGCCCTGATACATGGCCAGGATGGAATAAAAGCGGCGGCGGAAGGCCGCTGGAGGGACTGAGTCCTTCGGCCCTGTGCCAAGTCGAGCCGAAGGCAAGGGCGACGAACGCACCATGGGGGTGTATGCAAAGTAGCCCGGAAAGGAGGTGGAACAGTGAAAACCTAAGCCCAGAGAGAAGCTCTTTGACGCGGACCGCTATTGTACAACCAGACCGGGGCCGACGTTCTGGCAGACGGACGACCGATCGCGGGAACAGGAGACGATAGTTAGGATGCCCGGGCGAGCTTAGAACATGGGCAGCATAAGCGGCCAGCAAACAGTAGTAGTAGTAGTAGTAGTAGTAGAGGGGTTTTGTGGGCGCACGACAGCAAGGTCTTCAGCGCCCGTTCAGTATCCTAGTGAGACGGGTGTCAAGAAAAAAAGCTCAGAACATTTACATAAAACGGAACATAAAACACGGGGAACAATCATTGGAAAATATGTGCTCACCCACACCGAAGCGTGGGATGAAGCAGGGCGTCAGCAGTAAAACATGGACAACACAGGAGGAAAATGAGAGAGGGAGCTAAAACAATGTAGCAGATGGAAGTGGCTGGCTGACCGCAAGGAAAAAAAGGGGGGAGTCAGCCACTCTGCAATACACTAAAACCTCCAGCCTAAAAGTTTAGGCCAGAGTCCAGACACATCACAAAACTTAAAAACCCTAGACACACACGTCTCATCGTTTGCTAAAACACAAGGCAGATCCCCATCAACTTGTGCTTCTGCCCTTGCATCACGGTATAAAATGCAGTCTGTTAAAATTTGCCGGACAGAGATCTGCACACCACAGGCATCACAAAACGGAGGATCCTCCCGCCGTAATAAATAGCTATGCGTCAGAGGACAGTGCCCGATCCGAAGACGTGTGAGGGCCACTTCTTCCCGCCTGAGCAACCGGCAGGAGGAACGCCACGGCCGAGTGGTTGACTTTACCGACCGCAGTTTATTGGCCGTCACCGCCAGCCATTCGTCCTCCCACAACTCCATGCACTTCCTGTGGAGTGCAGCGATGACTGACTGCAAGGGGATAGGACACTGGACCACATCCTGCTCTCTGCAGGCCTCCTTGGCAGCCCGATCAGCCTGTTCATTGCCCCATATGCCGACATGACCAGGCACCCAGCAGAAGGATACCTCTTTACCCCGCTGTTGGAGAAAGTACAGTTGGTCATGTATCAGCTGGACCATCTCCTCAGTCGGGTATAGGTTCTGCAGTGATTGTAAGGCACTAAGAGAATCGGAGCAGAGAAGAAATCGATCGCCCCGAACACGATTCATCTGCTCCAGTGCCTTTAGGATCGCGTGGAGCTCCGCTGCGAAAACGGTATATTCAGCAGGGAGGCGAATCCGGGTAACATGATCAGGGAACACCACAGAACAGCCAAGGAAGGTCTCCTGTTTGGAGCCATCAGTATAAACGACAGTGAAACCGTGATGCACATCTAAAATGTTAAAAAACAGAGATTGGAACGTAAAATCTGGTGTGCCATCTTTCTTAAAATTAGCCAAATCTAAAATAAGTTTGGGTCTCCGGAGGAGCCAAGGGGAAGATCTGCTCCAACCGCGACGTAAAACACGAAGACCAGTCATAGACATCACACCGAGGCAATCCTGTGCGCGAATCCCATAGGGCTGCGTCGCACGTTGCCGGTTATGAAATAACCGTGCCAGAGGAGGCTGAGCAACGGTATGGTATGCAGGGGTGTGTGGTGTGGACAAAGTTTTATACGCCTGGCGGACCGTAAGTAGCCGTCGCCGCATATGAAGTGGCGGTTCACCAGCCTCTGCACAGAGGCTTGGTATGGGGCTAGTTCGGTATGCCCCAGTGGCCAACCGAAGCCCTTCATGGTGCACAACGTCCAAAATCTTTAAGTAAGAAGGCCTCGCGGACCCATACACCGTGCACCCATAATCGAGCCGAGATCGCACAAACGCCCTGTAAAACTGGAGCAGACAAGTCCTGTCAGCTCCCCATGTACTGTGGCTAAGACATTTTAAAATACTTAAAGCCTGAAGCGACCGCCTTTGCAGGTCTTTAAGATGAGGTAACCACGTGAGCCTCGAGTCAAAAATGAGCCCCAGAAATCTCACCGTGTCTTTAAAAGACAGAATAGTGTCCCTCAAGCGCAACTCAGGAAAGGTGAAAATCGAACGAGAACGGTTAAAAAGAACACATACAGACTTCTCGGTGGAAAACTGAAATCCACTCTTCAGCGCCCAGTCATCCAAACGCCTAATCGTAAGTTGCAACTGACGAGTTGTCGTTGCAAGGCTTGAAGAAGAGCAGAACAAAGAGAAATCATCCACAAACAAAGAACACTGGACAGGACTTTTCACTATGGACGTAATGCTATTAATAGCGATGGCAAAGAGAGTCACACTTAAAACGCTACCCTGAGGGACACCATTCTCCTGCTCAAAGCGATCAGACAGGACGTCACCAATTCGGTATCTAAAATATCGTGGCGAGAGGAAAGACTGAATAAAAAGAGGAAGACAACCACGAAAACCCCATTCGTGAAGCTGCTCCAGGATGAGACGCCTCCAAGTGGTATCGTAGGCCTTCTCGATGTCGAAAAATACACCTATAAGGTGATGACGGCGTAGGAAAGCTTGTTGTATAGCCGCCTCCAGGAGGGCAAGGTTATCGAAGGTGGAACGAAACCTCCTGAACCCACACTGAAAGCGACTAAGGAGTTGCCGGGATTCTAACATCCAGACAAGGCGGCGGTTGACCATCCGCTCCAAGGTCTTCCCTATGCAACTAGTGAGGGCAATACTACGGTAGCTACTTGGGCTCGTGCGGTCTTTCCCAGGTTTTAAAAAAGGGATTAAAACTGCCTCACGCCACGCGTCAGGAAAGTGACCCGACGCCCAAATGTCATTAAAAAGTGCGAGGAGGAGTTCTCTGTTGCGTATTGTGAGGTGCCATAGCATAGTGTAATGGATCCTGTCGTGACCAGGGGATGTGTCACGAGCTCCAGACAATGCATAATACAGCTCCCACATAGAAAAAGGGCAGTTGTAAACTTCATGAGAGGTGGACTGGAAGTTCAGACTACACCTCTCAGCAACCGCTCTATGGCGCTGGAAACCTGGATCCTGACTGGTTGTGGCAGTAACTGCCGCAAAATATGCTGCCATGGTCTGGGCAATGTCTCTCGGATCTGTGTGGAGAGTGCCGTTGTGCATTACAGCAGCTATGGGGCACCTCCCTCCTCTGCCAGAAATTCTCCTGATGGTCTCCCACACAATGGAAGTTTTGGTGGAACGATTAATGGTGTTCAGGAACTTTTGCCACGACCTCTTCTTGCTCTCACGAATAATGCGGCGACAACTTGCCCTCGCCACCCGTAAGGCTGCAAGATTCTCAGCAGTCGGCCGACACTTGAACCGACGCAGAGCCGCACGCCTGGTCCTGATTGCAGAGCGGCATTCGTCACTCCACCAAGGCACAGGTGGCCTTTTCCGGTGGCCTGTGGACTGTAGAATGGATGCTGCAGCGGCGTGGTGGACCGTTTTGGTAATATGATCCACCCACACCTCAACATTCGCACAGTGTTCGAATTGGGCCAACTGGCTATAAAGTGTCCAGTCAGCTCCACTGACCACCCATCGTGGTGGTCTCCTTTCGGGCCCCACGCCATCTGGCAGGTGAATCCAGATTGGGAAATGATCACTGCCGTGCAAGTCAGCGACCACTTCCCAGTGAGCACTGGCGGCAAGAGCTGGAGAGCAAAGCGAGAGATCAATGGCAGAGAACGACCCAGTCGCCGTGCAGAAATAAGTGTCCTCCATTGAGCAAGTAGGCACAGGAGGACAGGAGAAGCCTCTCAATCGCTCTACCCCTGGGGCAGGTAATTGCAGAGCCCCAAAGCACATTGTGGGCATTAAAATCACCACAAATAATGAATGGCTGGGGGAGCTGTGTAAGAAGGTCTGTGAGGGCCGCGTCATCAAGAGCATCATGTGGGGGCAAGTAAAGTGAACGGACAGTCAATGGATGATGCACGTGCACGGACACAGCGACGGCCTGTAAAGTCGTCGTAAGTGAGAGAGGCGAGGAGTGGTAGTCCGTCCTGACGAAAATACCGACGCCTCCTCTAGTTCTCTCTCCACGCAGGTCGTCCTTTTTGTGGAGTGTATAGCCTCGTATCTCAGGGGAGTATGATGGATGGAAATACGTCTCCTCGAGACAGGGACACAGTGGTCTACCCTGCGATAGTAGACGAAGTTCCTCCACATGCGTCCTGTACCCTTGCAAGTTCCACTGAAGTATGGGAGCCATCTATGATGGGGGTAGCACCTTCATCCTGTCTCTCCGACGGGGCGGGAAGACTGCAGCAGGTGGAGGGGCAGGCGTGGGGCGAGATGATTTCCCCACACATACATCGGATTCCATCAACTCTGGGGAAGAGACAGAGGAAGCCTCACGGAAAACCACATCTGCATGGTCAGACGGTTTACTACGGGATTTGACCCGCTGTTGCTGCTGTATGGGAGCTTTCTGCGGTTTGGTGGGCTTTGGGGGAGCTGATGTGGGAGTGGTAATGGCTGTACTGGGCTTCCGAACATCCTCAGCTGTTGGAGGCGTCAGGGGCTGGACCAAGTTCGCCACTGTACCTTTGTCTGCCATTCGATGATGATGATGATGATGATGATTAGTGTTTTAGGGCGCACAACAGCGAGGTTATCAGCGCCCGTTCCCAGAAGTTCAATTCAGAGCCGAATTGTGAGAGAATTGGTATTGTTCAAATTGCAAGATTGGACACAGCACATCAAAACAGGGAGATAAAACTAAAAATAAAATAGCAGTACAAACAGGGAAAAATAAGTAACGGTGGCTGAGTGACCACTTACAAATAATGGGTGACCAAACCACTGGACAGCACATTAAGACTTCAATCCCAATATTTTGGGAAGAAGGCCAGACATCACACAAAAACGTAAAACTCTAGCAACACTCGCCTCATTATTAGTTAAAAGAGAGGGTAAGTCTGGTGGGAAACTGAAATCGTCCCTCAAACCCGCATATAAAACACACTCAGTTAAAATATGTCGTATCGACAGCTGTGTCCCACATGTCTGACACGTTGGTGGCTCCTCACGACGTAACAGGAAACCATGTGTCAAAGGACAATGTCCTATTCGAAGCCGTGTAAGGGCTACTTCCTCAGCGCGTCGGTGGCGGAAGGAGGTGAGCCACGGTCGGACAGAATCCTTCACCGCTCGCAACTTATTATCCCTCACGTCCAGCCACTGAGCCTCCCACCAACGCATGACCTTCCGAGTCACGAAAGACGTAATGGCCTGCAGGGGGACGGAACAGCGAGCAGGAGGTGGGATGGAGCAAGCCTCCTTGGCAGCCGCATCTGCAAGTTCATTGCCAGGAATCCCTATGTGCCCTGGAACCCAGCAGAAAATTACATCCTTACCCTGCTGTTGCAAGAGCAGGAGTGCGTCCTGCACCTCTTGCACCATCCGATCTGCTGGGTACATCTGTTCAAGAGCGTGTAGAGCACTTTGGGAATCGGAGCAGATGATGAATTTCGTGCCACGATGTCGGCGCATATGCTCTAATGCTTGCAGAATGGCAAACAGTTCTGCATAGTAAACTGAGAACTGCTCTGGGAGCCCTATCCGATGGACAGTATCGGGAAACACAGCAGAGCAGCCCATAAAATCACCCTGTTTAGACCCATCCGTGTAAACAGTAATAAAATCGGAATGGCGTTCTAAAATCTCAGTAAGTTTAATTTTAAAAATATGGTCTGGGGTACAATACTTCCTGTAAGCAGCCAGATCAAGAAGTAATCTTGGCCTTTGTAGTCGCCAGGGATATCCCCTACTCCATCCCTGGTGGAGTACCTTAATGCCCTCGAGGTGGACTAACTCGAGACTCTCCTTCGCACGGATGACAAACTGCTTTGTTGCCTTCGGACGGTGGCGGAAGAGACGTTCCAGTGCCGGCTGGGAAAAAGTGTTGGACGCCAATGAAAGAGGAGTGGACTTGGCCCTGTACGCGTGCCGTACCACGAGGAGAAGACGCCGAATGGACAGCGGAGGCTCTCCCGCCTCGACACACAGACTAGCAACCGGACTCGTGCGATAAGCCCCCGTTGAAAGCCTAATACCCTCATGGTGAATCACGTCCAACATTTTGAGGTAGGAAGGTCTGGCAGAGCCATAAGCTTGACATCCGTATTCCAGTCGAGGTCGCACAAAGGCCTTATAAAGTTGGAGCAGACGTGCCCTGTCAGCGCCCCAGGATCTATGACTGACGCATTTAAGGACGTTTAATGCCTTGAAACAGCGGACCTTTAGATCCTTTAAGTGTGGCAACCATGTGAGCTTCTCATCAAAAGGAAGCCCGAGATATTTCACTTTTCCCATAAAGGGGAGAACAGTGTCTCCTAGTTTTAAAACAGGGAGATTAAAAAGAGAACGGGAACGGTTAAAATCTACACAAACGGTCTTCTCCAAAGAGAATTTAAAGCCCGTGGTCTTAGACCATTCCTCCAATCGCACGAGTGTCAGCTGTAATTGGCGTGTAGCAGCTGGGAGGGAGGAAGACGCACAGAAAATGGAGAAATCGTCCACAAACAAGGAGCACTGCACGGGCCGTCGTACTGTGGACGCAATACTATTGATGGCAATTGCGAAAGCTGTCACACTGAGGACACTTCCTTGAGGGACACCGTTCTCCTGCTTAAAACGGTCAGACAGGACATTCCCAACCTTATACTGAAAATATCTGTCCGACAGAAAGGATCGGATGAGTGTGGGTAGACGCCCACGGAAACCCCACTCATAAAGCTGCCGCAAAATGGTATGCCTCCAGGTAGTATCGTATGCCTTCTCCAGGTCGAAGAAAACCCCGATAAGGTGTTGCCTACGTAGGAAAGCATCTTGTATCGCTGTTTCGAGTAGGATCAGGTTATCGAGGGTGGAATGATACCTCCTGAACCCACACTGGCAGCGGGTAAGTAAGGATCTGGATTCGAGAACCCACACCAGGCGCCGATTGACCATACGCTCAAATGTCTTTCCTACGCAGCTCGTGAGACTAATGCTACGATAGCTACTGGGTTCGGTCCGATCCTTCCCTGGATTTAAAAGGGGAATTAAAATCGATTCTTTCCACGAACTAGGAAAGTCGCCTGTCTTCCAAATTTCATTAAAAAGTTGGAGGAGGACTTCCTTCGACCGCAGATCCAACTGCTGCAGCATGCTATACGATATCAGGTCTGGACCAGGTGCGGTATCCCGAGATACGGACAGAGCAGAGTCCAACTCCCACAAAGAGAAAGGCTGGTTGTATTCCTCAGCGTTCGTTGAACGGAAATCAAAACCAGCCCTCTCCTGTGTACCCCGATAGCGCAGAAATTCCGGGTCCTGGCTAGAATCGGTCGTAATAGTTTGGAAAGATTCTGCCAACGCCCGGGCGATGTCTCTCGGAGATGTTAGGAGACACCCCCGCTCACGTATAGCCGCCATTGGCGGTCGAGAGTATCGCCTTGAGATCCTCCTAATGGCTTCCCATACTTTGCTTGAAGACGTGGACCTATTGATGGAGTTCAGGAACTCACGCCAAGACCTCCGTTTACTCTCCCTAACGATTTGTCTCGCCCGCGCCCGTGCTATCCGGAAAGTTGTCAGATGCGCAGCAGTGGGGCACCGACGGAATCTTCTCAAAGCCGCCCGTCTATCTCTGATGGCGGTACGACAGTCGTCATTCCACCAAGGGACAGGCTGCCTCACAGGTGTCCCCTGTGACTTTGGTATGGATACATCAGCGGCATGGTGCATCACCGCCGTAATGTGATCCACCCAATCCTGGACGCCTTCACACCGTTCAAAAACAGCCAACTGCCGGTAGAGCGTCCAGTTTCCTTTCCGGAACAACCATTTCGGCGGCTGTGCGACACGACCCATTTCAACTGGCAGATGAAGCCAGATAGGAAAATGGTCGCTGCCATGAAGGCCGTCGTCTACGACCCACTGAACAATGTCCGCAAGCACAGGCGAACAAATAGAGAGGTCTATGGCAGAAGACGAACCTGAAGCGGTGCTAAAATGCGTGGCCTGACCTGTGTTCAGCAGTATGACGTCGGAAGTCCTGAGCAACTGCTCAATCATCTGGCCTCTGGGGCAGGTTTTGTTGGAACCCCATAATGCATGATGAGCATTAAAGTCTCCTAAAATGAGAAAGGGTCGGGGTAGCTGATCAATGAGCCGTGCGAGGGCTTCACTGTCAATGTGCTCAGCAGGTGGTAGATACAGGGAGCACACTGTGACATCAACCTGGGCCAGGATCCGAGCTGCAACCGCTTGTAGCGTTGTGGTTAAGGTCACAGGTGAGGAGTGGAACGTGTCCTTAATGAACACGGCCACCCCACCCTGAGCCCTATTACCAGTCAGGTCGTCTTTCCTGTACACGCGATATCCTGGAAGTACAGGCGTATCGGTCTCTTTAAAATGCGTCTCTTGCAAAGAGATGCAAAAGGGGTTTGCCTGTACTAACAGCCGCAATTCTGCAAAGTGAGGTCTGACTCCATTCAGATTCCACTGAAGTATGGGAGCCATATCAGCGTTTCGGTTTAGATTTCCCCCTGTCTTTGCGCCGCGCTGGTGAGGCACTTGTAGAGCGAGTGGCAGCAGAGGGGCTGCCAGGTTCTGGGGAAGAGGTATCAAAATCCATGACGATTTCCTCCTCATCAGTCAGGGATGCCATGACGACATCCGATGGCGCCTGCGGCAGGTTTGACGTCAAACGCCGTGCCCCTTTCCCTGGTCCCGTTTTCTTTGTGGAAGTCGGGGATGGGGGAAGTGGAGAGGCACTCTGTTTCTGGAGGGCCTTCGAAGGCTTCACTGGAGCTTTCTCAGCAATAGCGGTTGGTGCAGGTGGAGCAGCCTGAATAGCTATATCGTTAGTGGGAGTGCTCTGGCAGGTACAAACGCAGGTACAGGTATTGGTGGAAGATACTGCGACGCTGGACATGGTCTGCGTCGAAGCGTCCACTTTCGACGCACGGTTGTGCACCAAGGAGGCATAGGATGTGGCAAAGACAGGGGGTTTTGTAGCCCGATACTCTTTTTTGGCTTCCACATAAGGTAGCCTCTTTGTCACCTTGATCTCCTGAATTTTGCGTTCTTCCGCAAAGACGGGGCAGTCTCTGCTCCAGACGGGATGGCTCCCAGAGCAGTTGATACACAGCGCTGGAGATGTGCAGTTGGTCCCAGCTTCATGGGCTGCCTTGCCACATATACCTCAGGTCGGTTCACCCCCACAACTCATTGTCGTATGGCCAAATCGCTGACATTTGAAACAGCGCATAGGGTTAGGTATATAAGGCCGAACCCTAAGTCGGAGGAAACCAGCCAGAACGTATTCATGTAAGACAGGCGAATTGAATGTCACAATGAAGGTGGCAGATTTCTCAAGAACTCCATTATTCCTACGCGTCCTTTGTTCCACGTCTACAATCCCCTGTGTTGCCCATTCTTGCTTCAGCTCGTCGACATCGATATCCATTAAATCACGGCAGGTGACAACGCCTTTACTGGAGTTGATGGAATTGTGCAACTCGACAGTAATATCATACTCGCCTAACTTGGTTGACTTTCGAAGCAGCTCCACTTGCTTTGCCCTAGTAGTCTCAACTAACAGGGTACCATTCCTCAGGCGTTTTAAAGATTTCAGTGTACCTGCGAGTCCGTCTAAACCTTTATGTATGTAGAAAGGAGACACTTTTTCAAAGGAGCCCTCCTTCCTCTTAATCACGATGAAAACATTGTCATTAACGACTCCAAGAGCCCTGTTACTCTTTTCCATCTGCATATCTGGAGGACTAGCCTCCCTCATGCGCTTGACTGATTGCGAAGTTGGTGAAGGAAAATACGTGGTTGCCATGTGCGTCCCACGAACAGCTAGGGAACGAAACGTCAGCCCAGACAGAGCCCCGCATGCCTGGGTAAGCCTTATACAACTGAGGTGCGGCAGGTTCCTCAGAGGTCGCCCGCTAGCGACTGTTCCACCTCAACAGCCATGCATCTTATCGGCGCGCAGCACACCTTAAGATTGAAGGGTTTTTTTATAGAGGTATGCACCATCCTCGCGATCCAGGCAATCAAGCCAAGATCCCCGGTCCCTGCGACACACAACGTTCCACCGTTGCGCCACACGGTGGTCGCTGAAGCATGCCCAGAGCTTACGGTGTCAGAGGACTGGCGGCGCACACCAATCCACAGCTCGGGGACCCCGGGTTCGCCAAGCCCGTACCCAGCAAATAAATGCTGAGTCCCCTGAGGGGCTGCCATTCGAATAGGGGCTACTGGCTCTGAAACACTGGCTGCGTTGCAAGTGCACTGATAGCTGCATGTATTAGTGCCAACACGCACCACCTCTGTCTGCGTGGAGGCATCGACTTTTGGAGTAGGCTTCTGAACCAGGGAGGCAAAAGATGTAGCAAAGGTGGGAGGTTGCATCGACTTAAAGATCTTCTTGGCCTCACCATAGGGGATACGCTTGGTTGTTTTTATTTCCTGGACTTTGCGTTCCTCTAAAAATATTCGGCAGTCCCTACTCCAAACAGGGTGGTTCCCAGAGCAATTGATACATTTGGCTGGAGAGGAGCAACCAACTCCGTCATGAGCAGCTTTACCACAGTTGCCACAAGTCGCGTCGCCTTTGCATCCTAAGGTGGTATGCCCAAAACGCTGGCATTTGAAACAGCGCATTGGGGTCGGGAAATAAGGCCTCACACTGAGGGGAAGAAAACCAGCTTTCACATGTTCAGGAAGTTTCGTGCTATTGAAGGTTAGAATAAAGGAGTCGGATTTGACAAGATTGCCATCAACCCTCCTCATGATCTGTTTAACATCAACAATACCTGCCGGAGCCCACTCACGTTGCAGTTCTTCCTTGGGAATGTCAACTAGATCCCGGCACGTCACAACACCTTTGCTGTAGTTCAAGGTGCTGTGCAGTTCAGTGTCTATGGCATACTCTCCAAGGCATTTAGCAGACTCAAGTTTAGTCGCTTGCTGGGAAGTGGAAGTTTCCACAAGCAAGGTCCCATTACGTAAGCGCTTCACCGATTTTAAGGAGCCACAGATTTCCTCCAATCCCTTTTGTATACAGAAGGGCGAAACCTTCTCGAAACTACCCTCCTTCCGTTTCACAATGAGAAACACATTCGGATCACAAGAATGCATTCTGTTACCTAAGACTGGACTTTGTAAAGAAGCGCCGGAGTCAGGGGGACTGACTGCACGGGCCCTCTTAAGAGACTGGGTGTTAGAACCTTCCAGTGGCCCACCCTTTCCGCTGGGAGGAAGAAAAGAAGATTTCGAAGGATCCATCGCGGTCCCACGAGCAGCTAGGGAACTACAAGTCCACCTAGACAGAGCCCCGCATGCCTAGGTAAGCCATATACAACTGAGGTGCAGCAGGTTCCCCAGAGGTTGCCCGCTATCGACTGTTCCACCTCAACAGCCATGCATCTCATCGGCGCGCAGCACACCTTGACATTGAGGTATTTTTTATAGAGGTTTATTCCATCCTCGCGATCCGGGCGGTCAAGCCAAGATCCCCATTCCCTGAGACACACAACGTTCCACCGCCGCGCCGCACGGTGGTCGTTGAAGTATGCTCAGAGGTTACGGTGACAGGGGACTGGGGGCGCTTACCAGTCCCCAGTTCAGGAACCCCGGGGCCGCCAAGCCCGTACCCAGCAAATGAATGCTGAGCCCCTGGGGGCCAGTACCAGTAGCAGTAGCAGGAGAAGCCATTCCACCAGTGATTTCCAAAGTTGCATTATACTAGTACCAGTAGCAGTAGCAGGAGCAGCCATTTCACCAGTGATTTACAACGTTGCATTGTACCAGTACCAGTAGCAGTAGCAGCCATTTCACCAGTGATTCACAACGTTGCATTTTACAAGTACCAGTAGCAGGAGCAGCCATTTCACCAGTGATTTACAACGTTGCATTTTACAAGTACCAGTAGCAGGAGCAGCCATTTCACCAGTGATTTACAACGTTGCATTGTACCAGTACCAGTAGCAGTAGCAGGAGCAGCCATTTCACCAGTGATTTACAACGTTGAATTGTACAAGTACCAGTAGCAGGAGCAGCCATTTCACCAGTGATTTACAACGTTGCATTTTACAAGTACCAGTAGCAGGAGCAGCCATTTCACCAGTGATTTACAACGTTGCATTGTACCAGTACCAGTAGCAGTAGCAGGAGCAGCCATTTCACCAGTGATTTACAACGTTGCATTGTACCAATACCAGTAGCAGTAGCAGGAGCAACCATATCTCCAGTGATTTACAACGTTGCATTGTACCAGTACCAGTAGCAGTAGCAGGAGCAGCCATTTCACCAGTGATTTACAACGTTGCATTGTACCAGTACCAGTAGCAGGAGCAGCCATTTCACCAGTGATTTACATTGTTGCATTGTACCAGTACCAGTAGCAGTAGCAGTAGCAGGAGCAGCCATTTCACCAGTGATTTACAACGTTGCATTTTACAAGTACCAGTAGCAGGAGCAGCCATTTCACCAGTGATTTACAACGTTGCATTGTACCAGTACCAGTAGCAGTAGCAGGAGCAGCCATTTCACCAGTGATTTACAACGTTGCATTGTACCAGTACCAGTAGCAGGAGCAGCCGTTTCACAAGTGATTTACAACGTTGCATTTTACAAGTACCAGTAGCAGGAGCAGCCATTTCACCAGTGATTTACAACGTTGCATTGTACCAGTACAAGTAGCAGGAGCAGCCATTTCACCAGTGATTTACAACGTTGCATTGTAGTAGTTTCAGTAGCAGTAGCAACCATTTCACCAGTGATTCACAACATTGCATTGTACTAGTACCATAGCTGTAGCAGGAGCAGCCATTTCACCAGTGATTTACAACGTTGCATTGTACCAGTACCAGTAGCAGTAGCAGGAGCAGCCATTTCACCAGTGATTTACAACGTTGCATTGTACCAGTACCAGTAGCAGGAGAAGCCATTTCACCAGTGATTGACAACGTTGCATTGTACCAGTACCAGTAGCAGGAGCAGCCATTTCACCAGTGATTTACAACGTTGCATTGTACCAGTACCAGTAGCAGGAGCAGCCATTTCACCAGTGATTTACAACGTTGCATTGTACCAGTACCAGTAGCAGGAGCAGCCATTTCACCAGTGATTTACAACGTTGCATTGTACCTGTACAAGTAGCAGGAGCAGCCATTTCACCAGTAATTTCCAACGTTGCATTGTACCAGTACAAGTAGCAGTAGCAGCAGCAGCCATTTCACAAGTGATTCACAACGTTGCACTGTACCAGTACCAGTAGCTTTAGCAGGAGCAGCCATTTCACCAGTGATTTACAACGCTGCACTGTACCAGTTCCAGTAGCAGTAGCAGGAGGAGCCACTTCACAAGTGATTTACAACGTTGTATTGTACCAGTAGCAGTGGTAGTGGTAGGAGCACCCGTTTCACCAGTGATTTACAATGTTGCATTGTACTAGTACCAGTAGTAGGAGCAGCCATTTCGCCAGTGACTTACAACATTGCATTGTACCAGTACCAGTAGCAGTAGCAGCCATTTCACCAGTGATTTACAACATTGCATTGTACCAGTACCAGTAGCAGTAGCAGGAGCAGCCATTTCACCAGTGATTTCCAACGTTGCATTGTACCAGTACAAGTAGCAGTAGCAGCAGCAGCCATTTCACAAGTGATTCACAACGTTCCACTGTACCAGTACCAGTAGCATTAGCAGGAGCAGCCATTTCACCAGTGATTTACAACGCTGCGCTGTACCAGTTCCAGTAGCAGTAGCAGGAGGAGCCATATCTCCAATGATTTACAACGTTGCAGTGTACCAGTAGCAGTAGCAGGAGCAGCCATTTCATCAGTGATTTACAACGTTGCATTGTACCAGTACCAGTACCAGTAGTAGGAGCAGCCATTTCACTAGTGATTTACAACATTGCATTGTACCAGTAGCAGTAGCAGTAGCAGGAGCAGCCATTTCACCAGTGATTTACAACATTGCATTGTAATAGTACCAGTAGCAGTAGCAGGAGCAGACATTTGACCAGTGATTTACAACGTTGCATTGTACCAGAACCAGTAGCAGTAGCAGGAGCAGCCATTTCACCAAAGATTTACAACGTTTCATTGTACCAGTACCAGTAGCAGTAGCAGGAGCTGCCATTTCACCAGTGATTTACAACGTTGCTTTGTACAAGTACCAGTAGTAGTAGCAGTAGCAGCCATTTCACGAGTGATTTACAACGTTGCATTGTACCAGTACCAGTAGCAGTAGCAGGAGCAGCCATTTCACGAGTGATTTACAACGTTCCACTGTATCAGTACCAGTAGCAGTAGCAGACATTTCACGAGTGATTTACAGCGTTCCACTGTACCCATGCCAGTAGCAGTAGCAGGAGCAGCCATTTTACCAGTGATTTACAACGTTGCACTGAACCAGTACCAGTAGCAGTAGCAGCCATTTGACCAGTGATTTATAACGTTGCACTGTACCAGTACCAGTACCAGTAGCAGCCATTTCACCAGTGATTTACAACGTTGCACTGTACCAGTACCAGTAGCAGGAGCAGCCATTTCACCAGTGATTTACAACGTTGCACTGTACCAGTACCAGTAGCAGTAGCAGGAGCAGCCACTTCACAAGTGATTTACAACGTTGCATTGTACCAAAACCAGTAGCAGTAGCAGGAGCAGCCATTTCACGAGTGATTTACAACGTTGCATTGTACCAGTAGCAGTAGCAGTAGCAGCCATTTCACCAGTGATTTACAACGTTGCATTGCACCAGTACCAGTAGCCGGAGCAGCCATTTCACCAGTGATTTACAACGTTGCATTGTACCAGTACTATTATCAGTAGCAGGAGCAGCCGTTTCACCAGTGATTTACAATGTTGCATTGTACCAGTACCAGTAGTAGCAGCAGGAGCAGCCGTTTCACCAGTGACTTACAATGTTGCATTGTAGCAGTAGCAGTAGAAAGAGAAGCCATTTCACCAGTGATTTACAACGTTGCATTGTACTAGTACCAGTAGCAGTAGCAGTAGCAGGAGCAGCCATTTCACCAGTAATTTACAACGTTGCATTGTACCAGTACTAGTAGCAGGATCAGCCATTTGACCAGTGATTTACAATGTTGCATTGTACTAGTACCAGTAGCAGGAGCAGCCATTTCACCAGTGATTTACAACGTTGCACTGTACCACTACCAGTAGCAGGAGCAGCCATTTCACGAGTGATTTACAACGTTCCACAGTACCAGTAGCAGTAGCAGGAGCAGCCATTTCACGAGTGATTTACAACGTTCCATTGTACCAGTACCAGTAGCAGTAGCAGGAGCAGCCATTTCATGAGTGAATTACAACGTTCCACTGTACCAGTAGCAGTAGCAGGAGCAGCCATTTCACCAGTGATTTACAACGTTGCATTGTACCAGTACCAGTATCAGGAGCAGCCATTTCACCAGTGATTTACAACGTTGCATTGTACCAGTACCAGTAGCAGGAGCCGCCATTTCACCAGTGATTTACAATGTTGCATTGAACTAGTACGAGTAGAAGTAGAAGGAGCAGCGATTTCACCAGTGATTTACAACGTTGCACTGTACCAGTGCCAGTAGCAGGAGCCGCCATTTCACCAGTGATTTACAATGTTGCATTGAACTAGTACGAGTAGAAGTAGAAGGAGCAGCCATTTCACCAGTGATTTACAACGTTGCATTGTAGTAGTTTCAGTAGCAGTAGCAACCATTTCACCAGTGATTTACAACATTGCATTGTACTAGTACCATAGCTGTAGCAGGAGCAGCCATTTCATCAGTGATTTACAACGTTGCATTGTACCAGTACCAGTAGCAGTAGCAGGAGCAGCCATTTCACCAGTGATTTACAACGTTGCATTGTACCAGTACCAGTAGCAGGAGAAGCCATTTCACCAGTGATTGACAACGTTGCATTGTACCAGTACCAGTAGCAGGAGCAGCCATTTCACCAGTGATTTACAACGTTGCATTGTACCAGTACCAGTAGCAGGAGCAGCCATTTCACCAGTGATTTACAACGTTGCATTGTACCAGTACCAGTAGCAGGAGCAGCCATTTCACCAGTGATTTACAACGTTGCATTGTACCTGTACAAGTAGCAGGAGCAGCCATTTCACCAGTGATTTCCAACGTTGCATTGTACCAGTACAAGTAGCAGTAGCAGCAGCAGCCATTTCACAAGTGATTCACAACGTTGCACTGTACCAGTACCAGTAGCTTTAGCAGGAGCAGCCATTTCACCAGTGATTTACAACGCTGCACTGTACCAGTTGCAGTAGCAGTAGCAGGAGGAGCCACTTCACAAGTGATTTACAACGTTGTATTGTACCAGTAGCAGTGGTAGTGGTAGGAGCACCCGTTTCACCAGTGATTTACAATGTTGCATTGTACTAGTACCAGTAGTAGGAGCAGCCATTTCGCCAGTGACTTACAACATTGCATTGTACCAGTACCAGTAGCAGTAGCAGCCATTTCACCAGTGATTTACAACATTGCATTGTACCAGTACCAGTAGCAGTAGCAGGAGCAGCCATTTCACCAGTGATTTCCAACGTTGCATTGTACCAGTACAAGTAGCAGTAGCACCAGCAGCCATTTCACAAGTGATTCACAACGTTCCACTGTACCA
This sequence comes from Schistocerca nitens, assembly GCF_023898315.1. NCBI lineage: Eukaryota > Metazoa > Arthropoda > Insecta > Orthoptera > Acrididae > Schistocerca > Schistocerca nitens. The sequence continues at coordinate 621,488 of NW_026045657.1, forward strand.
GTACCAGTAGCATTAGCAGGAGCAGCCATTTCACCAGTGATTTACAACGTTGCATTGTACCAGTACCAGTAGCAGTAGCAGGAGCAGCCATTTCACCAGTGATTTACAACGTTGCATTGTACCAGTACCAGTAGCAGGAGCAGCCGTTTCACAAGTGATTTACAACGTTGCATTTTACAAGTACCAGTAGCAGGAGCAGCCATTTCACCAGTGATTTACAACGTTGCATTGTACCAGTACAAGTAGCAGGAGCAGCCATTTCACCAGTGATTTACAACGTTGCATTGTAGTAGTTTCAGTAGCAGTAGCAACCATTTCACCAGTGATTCACAACATTGCATTGTACTAGTACCATAGCTGTAGCAGGAGCAGCCATTTCACCAGTGATTTACAACGTTGCATTGTACCAGTACCAGTAGCAGTAGCAGGAGCAGCCATTTCACCAGTGATTTACAACGTTGCATTGTACCAGTACCAGTAGCAGGAGAAGCCATTTCACCAGTGATTGACATCGTTGCATTGTACCAGTACCAGTAGCAGGAGCAGCCATTTCACCAGTGATTTACAACGTTGCATTGTACCAGTTCCAGTAGCAGGAGCAGCCATTTCACCAGTGATTTACAACGTTGCATTGTACCAGTACCAGTAGCAGGAGCAGCCATTTCACCAGTGATTTACAACGTTGCATTGTACCTGTACAAGTAGCAGGAGCAGCCATTTCACCAGTAATTTCCAACGTTGCATTGTACCAGTACAAGTAGCAGTAGCAGCAGCAGCCATTTCACAAGTGATTCACAACGTTGCACTGTACCAGTACCAGTAGCTTTAGCAGGAGCAGCCATTTCACCAGTGATTTACAACGCTGCACTGTACCAGTTCCAGTAGCAGTAGCAGGAGGAGCCACTTCACAAGTGATTTACAACGTTGTATTGTACCAGTAGCAGTGGTAGTGGTAGGAGCACCCGTTTCACCAGTGATTTACAATGTTGCATTGTACTAGTACCAGTAGTAGGAGCAGCCATTTCGCCAGTGACTTACAACATTGCATTGTACCAGTACCAGTAGCAGTAGCAGCCATTTCACCAGTGATTTACAACATTGCATTGTACCAGTACCAGTAGCAGTAGCAGGAGCAGCCATTTCACCAGTGATTTCCAACGTTGCATTGTACCAGTACAAGTAGCAGTAGCAGCAGCAGCCATTTCACAAGTGATTCACAACGTTCCACTGTACCAGTACCAGTAGCATTAGCAGGAGCAGCCATTTCACCAGTGATTTACAACGCTGCGCTGTACCAGTTCCAGTAGCAGTAGCAGGAGGAGCCATATCTCCAATGATTTACAACGTTGCAGTGTACCAGTAGCAGTAGCAGGAGCAGCCATTTCATCAGTGATTTACAACGTTGCATTGTACCAGTACCAGTACCAGTAGTAGGAGCAGCCATTTCACTAGTGATTTACAACATTGCATTGTACCAGTAGCAGTAGCAGTAGCAGGAGCAGCCATTTCACCAGTGATTTACAACATTGCATTGTAATAGTACCAGTAGCAGTAGCAGGAGCAGACATTTGACCAGTGATTTACAACGTTGCATTGTACCAGAACCAGTAGCAGTAGCAGGAGCAGCCATTTCACCAAAGATTTACAACGTTTCATTGTACCAGTACCAGTAGCAGTAGCAGGAGCTGCCATTTCACCAGTGATTTACAACGTTGCTTTGTACAAGTACCAGTAGTAGTAGCAGTAGCAGCCATTTCACGAGTGATTTACAACGTTGCATTGTACCAGTACCAGTAGCAGTAGCAGGAGCAGCCATTTCACGAGTGATTTACAACGTTCCACTGTATCAGTACCAGTAGCAGTAGCAGACATTTCACGAGTGATTTACAGCGTTCCACTGTACCCATGCCAGTAGCAGTAGCAGGAGCAGCCATTTTACCAGTGATTTACAACGTTGCACTGAACCAGTACCAGTAGCAGTAGCAGCCATTTGACCAGTGATTTATAACGTTGCACTGTACCAGTACCAGTACCAGTAGCAGCCATTTCACCAGTGATTTACAACGTTGCACTGTACCAGTACCAGTAGCAGGAGCAGCCATTTCACCAGTGATTTACAACGTTGCACTGTACCAGTACCAGTAGCAGTAGCAGGAGCAGCCACTTCACAAGTGATTTACAACGTTGCATTGTACCAAAACCAGTAGCAGTAGCAGGAGCAGCCATTTCACGAGTGATTTACAACGTTGCATTGTACCAGTAGCAGTAGCAGTAGCAGCCATTTCACCAGTGATTTACAACGTTGCATTGCACCAGTACCAGTAGCCGGAGCAGCCATTTCACCAGTGATTTACAACGTTGCATTGTACCAGTACTATTATCAGTAGCAGGAGCAGCCGTTTCACCAGTGATTTACAATGTTGCATTGTACCAGTACCAGTAGTAGCAGCAGGAGCAGCCGTTTCACCAGTGACTTACAATGTTGCATTGTAGCAGTAGCAGTAGAAAGAGAAGCCATTTCACCAGTGATTTACAACGTTGCATTGTACTAGTACCAGTAGCAGTAGCAGTAGCAGGAGCAGCCATTTCACCAGTAATTTACAACGTTGCATTGTACCAGTACTAGTAGCAGGATCAGCCATTTGACCAGTGATTTACAATGTTGCATTGTACTAGTACCAGTAGCAGGAGCAGCCATTTCACCAGTGATTTACAACGTTGCACTGTACCACTACCAGTAGCAGGAGCAGCCATTTCACGAGTGATTTACAACGTTCCACAGTACCAGTAGCAGTAGCAGGAGCAGCCATTTCACGAGTGATTTACAACGTTCCATTGTACCAGTACCAGTAGCAGTAGCAGGAGCAGCCATTTCATGAGTGAATTACAACGTTCCACTGTACCAGTAGCAGTAGCAGGAGCAGCCATTTCACCAGTGATTTACAACGTTGCATTGTACCAGTACCAGTATCAGGAGCAGCCATTTCACCAGTGATTTACAACGTTGCATTGTACCAGTACCAGTAGCAGGAGCCGCCATTTCACCAGTGATTTACAATGTTGCATTGAACTAGTACGAGTAGAAGTAGAAGGAGCAGCGATTTCACCAGTGATTTACAACGTTGCACTGTACCAGTGCCAGTAGCAGGAGCCGCCATTTCACCAGTGATTTACAATGTTGCATTGAACTAGTACGAGTAGAAGTAGAAGGAGCAGCCATTTCACCAGTGATTTACAACGTTGCATTGTAGTAGTTTCAGTAGCAGTAGCAACCATTTCACCAGTGATTTACAACATTGCATTGTACTAGTACCATAGCTGTAGCAGGAGCAGCCATTTCATCAGTGATTTACAACGTTGCATTGTACCAGTACCAGTAGCAGTAGCAGGAGCAGCCATTTCACCAGTGATTTACAACGTTGCATTGTACCAGTACCAGTAGCAGGAGAAGCCATTTCACCAGTGATTGACAACGTTGCATTGTACCAGTACCAGTAGCAGGAGCAGCCATTTCACCAGTGATTTACAACGTTGCATTGTACCAGTACCAGTAGCAGGAGCAGCCATTTCACCAGTGATTTACAACGTTGCATTGTACCAGTACCAGTAGCAGGAGCAGCCATTTCACCAGTGATTTACAACGTTGCATTGTACCTGTACAAGTAGCAGGAGCAGCCATTTCACCAGTGATTTCCAACGTTGCATTGTACCAGTACAAGTAGCAGTAGCAGCAGCAGCCATTTCACAAGTGATTCACAACGTTGCACTGTACCAGTACCAGTAGCTTTAGCAGGAGCAGCCATTTCACCAGTGATTTACAACGCTGCACTGTACCAGTTGCAGTAGCAGTAGCAGGAGGAGCCACTTCACAAGTGATTTACAACGTTGTATTGTACCAGTAGCAGTGGTAGTGGTAGGAGCACCCGTTTCACCAGTGATTTACAATGTTGCATTGTACTAGTACCAGTAGTAGGAGCAGCCATTTCGCCAGTGACTTACAACATTGCATTGTACCAGTACCAGTAGCAGTAGCAGCCATTTCACCAGTGATTTACAACATTGCATTGTACCAGTACCAGTAGCAGTAGCAGGAGCAGCCATTTCACCAGTGATTTCCAACGTTGCATTGTACCAGTACAAGTAGCAGTAGCAGCAGCAGCCATTTCACAAGTGATTCACAACGTTCCACTGTACCAGTACCAGTAGCATTAGCAGGAGCAGCCATTTCACCAGTGATTTACAACGCTGCGCTGTACCAGTTCCAGTAGCAGTAGCAGGAGGAGCCATATCTCCAATGATTTACAACGTTGCAGTGTACCAGTAGCAGTAGCAGGAGCAGCCATTTCATCAGTGATTTACAACGTTGCATTGTACCAGTACCAGTACCAGTAGTAGGAGCAGCCATTTCACTAGTGATTTACAACATTGCATTGTACCAGTAGCAGTAGCAGTAGCAGGAGCAGCCATTTCACCAGTGATTTACAACATTGCATTGTAATAGTACCAGTAGCAGTAGCAGGAGCAGACATTTGACCAGTGATTTACAACGTTGCATTGTACCAGAACCAGTAGCAGTAGCAGGAGCAGCCATTTCACCAAAGATTTACAACGTTTCATTGTACCAGTACCAGTAGCAGTAGCAGGAGCTGCCATTTCACCAGTGATTTACAACGTTGCTTTGTACAAGTACCAGTAGTAGTAGCAGTAGCAGCCATTTCACGAGTGATTTACAACGTTGCATTGTACCAGTACCTGTAGCAGTAGCAGGAGCAGCCATTTCACGAGTGCTTTACAACGTTCCACTGTATCAGTACCAGTAGCAGTAGCAGACATTTCACGAGTGATTTACAGCGTTCCACTGTACCCATGCCAGTAGCAGTAACAGGAGCAGCCATTTTACCAGTGATTTACAACGTTGCACTGAACCAGTACCAGTAGCAGTAGCAGCCATTTGACCAGTGATTTATAACGTTGCACTGTACCAGTACCAGTAGCAGTAGCAGCCATTTCACCAGTGATTTACAACGTTGCACTGTACCAGTACCAGTAGCAGGAGCAGCCATTTCACCAGTGATTTACAACGTTGCACTGTACCAGTACCAGTAGCAGTAGCAGGAGCAGCCACTTCACGAGTGATTTACAACGTTGCATTGTACCAAAACCAGTAGCAGTAGCAGGAGCAGCCATTTCACGAGTGATTTACAACGTTGCATTGTACCAGTAGCAGTAGCAGTAGCAGCCATTTCACCAGTGATTTACAACGTTGCATTGCACCAGTACCAGTAGCCGGAGCAGCCATTTCACCAGTGATTTACAACGTTGCATTGTACCAGTACTATTATCAGTAGCAGGAGCAGCCGTTTCACCAGTGATTTACAATGTTGCATTGTACCAGTAGCAGTAGCAGTAGAAAGAGAAGCCATTTCACCAGTGATTTACAACGTTGCATTGTACTAGTACCAGTAGCAGTAGCAGTAGCAGGAGCAGCCATTTCACCAGTAATTTACAACGTTGCATTGTACCAGTACTAGTAGCAGGATCAGCCATTTGACCAGTGATTTACAATGTTGCATTGTACTAGTACCAGTAGCAGGAGCAGCCATTTCACCAGTGCTTTACAACGTTGCACTGTACCACTACCAGTAGCAGGAGCAGCCATTTCACCAGTGATTTACAACGTTGCATTGTACCAGTACCAGTAGCAGGAGCCGCCATTTCACCAGTGATTTACAATGTTGCATTGAACTAGTACGAGTAGAAGTAGAAGGAGCAGCGATTTCACCAGTGATTTACAACGTTGCACTGTACCAGTGCCAGTAGCAGTAGCAGGAGCAACCATTTCACCAGTGATTTACAACGTTGCACTGTACCAGTACCAGTAGCAGAAGCAGAAGCAGGAGCAGCCATTTCACCAGTGATTTACAACGTTGCACTATACCAGTACCAGTAACAGTAGCAGGAGCAGCCATGTCACCAGTGATTTACAACGTTGCATTGTACCAGTACCAGTAGCAGTAGCAGGAGCAACAATTTCACCAGTGATTTACAACGTTGCATTGTACCAGTACCAGTAGCAGTAGAAGGAGCAGCCGTTTCACCAGTGATTTACAACGTTGCACTATACCAGTACCAGTACCAGTAGCAGTAGCAGGAGCAGCCATGTCACCAGTGATTTACAATGTTGCATTGTACTAGTACCAGTAGCAGGAGCAGCCATTTCACCAGTGATTTACAACGTTGCATAGTACTAGTACCAGTAGCAGTAGCAGGAGCTGGCATTTTACCAGTGATTTACAATGTTGCATTATACCAGTACAGGTAGCAGTAGCAGGAGCAGCCATTTCAGCAGCGATTTACAACGTTGCATTGTACCAGTACCAGTATCAGGAGCAGCCATTTCGCCAGTGATTTACAACGTTGCATTGTACAGTCGTGGACAAAACGAGCGAGACCCCTCGCCTTTTCGTTATGCTGATCCGCACGGCTTTAAAGTCTGCTACACAGCATAACAGGCAAGGCGACGAAGTGCTACCAACATACTATGCGCAGGCGTGAAATTGACAAACTATCTGAACTTTTTTAGACTGTATTCCATAATTTCTAAGACTATATTAATGCTGATTAGTGTGTTAAATACAACACGTAAACATAAGACAGAACTGAAAGAAGAAACGCTAATTTATATGAAACGGACGAATAAAAATGAATTTCAGCTTATCCAGATAACAGACAAAGAACCCCAGACCGTTACGAATTAGCAAAATATTATCCGCATTCGCCCGCGAAACGGTCTGTGTCAACGTTCAGACCAGTCATACTGGATTACCGTTGCTGACCTACCATGAAAGTGTGCAAATTTAAAAATGCGTGAAGATTCATAACGAAATTCACTTAAACATCATTCAGTGCCACACTTAAGTCAATTCCATTATTGACAGAAGCGGAAAAATGAGGCAGTATCATGTATGAAATTCTACAAGAGTGTCATATTGACATCCACAGAGCGCCAGTACAGAATAAAGGTAGCGATAAATCGTATTGGGTGCGCGAGAATTTCTTAAAATTGCTTTACTGATATTCTACCTGCCTCCATAGAGATTAGAACCGAAAACAAACCAGACCTTCCTTTCACTATGCTAGCAGACAACCTAGGCAAACAGCCCTCTATTATTACCCCAGACATGAACAAGCCGGCAATTTCGCAATAAAAATCTGCAGTTTCTGTTGCATAGAGCTTTCTGGACTCAAAAACATGAATTTTCTTCCTTTATGTCACCACTTATGCGACAATCATTCGGGATGATTATCGAAATAAATTACTGTTATTAGAGAGTAAATTTTGTAGGATAATTCTGCACCACCCCAGGAAATAAACGGCTACATAGCTGCCAAACGTATTCTGCATTGTTTCGAATTCTCCACTAGACTCGCCACAGCCAGAAAACGTTCATTAGCAGAAGTGTTTCTTAAGCTAGCTAGCAATGAGAATGTTCGTACTTCTAAAACGCGGTGGCATTAATACTGGGATGTGAATTACCACGTGTATAGGCAAATACATTCTATTTGCATTCCTGTAAACGTGATTTGGATCGAAAACGTAGCTACGACTAATATGCTTATGTATCGACAGCAACTAGAACATTTCGAATAAAGAGTAGCGGGTGTTATTTATGCGGCCCTCATCTTCAGTGTTTTCGTTGTTAGGATTTCGTCACCTAAACCGGTAAAAACGGAACCCTACTAGTCTCACTTTCTTGACCGTCTATCGGTCTACCCAACCCTTAAAACCCGTTTACCTCCAGAACGGGTGGACATAATAAGCGGAAATGTATCGCACTTCTTGCTGTAACCGGTCCCATGCTGGTGTAAAAAAGTGAGCTTCTATGTCAACGCAATCAAAAGATACGACGGTTTATGTAAAGAAAATTTACGCGAAAGGTCAAAAAATGGCTTCAAGAACTATGCGACCTAACTGCTTAGGTCATCAGCCCCTAGACCTAGAACTACTTAAACCTAGCTAGCCTAAGGGCATCACAGACATCTATGCCCGAGGTAGAATTCCAACCTGCGACTGAAGCAGCCGTGCGGTTCGTCACTGAAGCGCCTGGAACCGCTCGGCCACCGCAACGCGGCGAAACCCTACTCACCTCATGTATAATGATAATATATACTGTCTAGTGAGGATAAACTGTATTCTCCAGCAACTCAGATCGTTTGATCACGGAACTTTTACGAAGCTACATTCAAACTTTGTCGAAGTCGTCTGCAATATCCATTACAAACACCCTAGGAACTTCGTATGCGATATCCACTTCTGAATACGCTGGCAGATAATGCAGTACTATAACAAGTAGGTGGGAACTTATTGTTATTGGTCCATGCATGACACTTTATTTCAATATCACTTTAACGCGCCTAGGTGTTCGTATATGGCTGAAATTAATGAACAAAAAGTAAATAAACAGTAAACAACTTCGATGTTCAGATCAAGTGAAAGTCACATGTCGTAATTACAACATAATTTCGTTGTTACATCTACATGACTACATCAACAGGATTTCTTTGCAATCCGGACTTACGTGCCTGGCAGAAGGTTCGGATTATTTCTCTACCGTCCCACTCATTAACAGTGTGCGGGAAAAGGGACTACTTAAATCTTTTCTTGCGAGCCTTGAATTACATTATTACTATGGTTTCTTATTGTGTAAGTACCCTAGGAAATAATGTTTTGGCATTCAGAACATATGGTGGTGATTGAAATTTCGTGAAAAGATCTCGTGGCAACGAAAAACGCATATGTTTTCATGAATGTTACCCCAACTCGATTATCAAATCTGGGATCCTCTCTCCCCTATTTCGTGACATTACAAAGCGTGCTACCGTTCCTTGGACGTTTTTGCGTGCACAGTCAATCACGTCTGTCAAGGATATTATAGCAGTGGACGGACAAACGTAGTGTAGGCAGTGTTTTCAGTTGGCCTGTTGCGTATTCTTAGTGTGCGGCCAATAAAACGCAGTCATTCGTTTGCCTTCCCCACAAAATTATGTTTTCGATCTTTCCAGTTTAAGTTTTACTGGGTACTGAGATGAACTGACAGTGCTTCGACTTGTGTTTTGTCATGTAACCGAAAGTTAATTATTGTTATTGGACGCAGCTTTCGTGTTTAATGTATTCCTCAGTCAACAACAGTAGACTCCTCGTACACCACACATAACTGTTTCAAAGTATTAAATTGTTACTGATCTTACCATGTTGCAGTGGTCATCTTAACTTGCCGTTTTGAAAAAAAGGAAAATATTTTAGCGAAATGTAGCAACTAAGAAGCGGAGTATCCAAACAAACAAACGTTTCCGGTTTAAGTAGTTGCAGTAGGTCTACTACACAGTAACGTAAATTAGGAGCAAAGTCCATAAGTAGATCCTCATCAGGAAAACCAGCCCTCATAATTCAAAGTGCAACTACAACAAAGAAAGTTTCCAAACATGTCAATGAGTAGTCGAGGAAAGTGGACGCATTCTGTCTACTGAATCCCAACGCACGCAATTTACGAGGGGGCACGCCAAGTGTCAGACCCCGATCTTGCTTTTAACTACGCTCATTGAAAGAGGGGACAAAATAAGCTTAAACTCTACCGCTTCTGAGAAAACGACGGTCAAAGTGTTCAATGCGTTGTTGCTATAGTGTAGATACCGCTTAGCGGTTAAGGATTCAACTGAAGCGGTGGCTCTGCGCCTACCATAGCGACTTCGGAACTTTGCGCTGCGAGTTCGAAACCCGGTTTTTCCTTTTTTCCCCCCTCACTCTCTGAATTATCTACGAATGTTTATTCCAATTTATGATGAAACACTGTTGTCGTTATTCGTCAGTTAATTTACTGTGTAAAGAAATAAGTTAAAAAGGGAACACACAGTGCGTAGTGGGGCGATCACTCTGTTGTAGAAATAATTCAGAAGCCAAGATCGCTTAAATACTGTCTACTGGATAACCGGTTTCAACACACTAAAGGTGCCATTATCGGATCTAAATGTAGATTAACATTGATAAACCATTTGGATATAACGATACATGAGGCAGACGAGATGATTTTATATCAGCTTGTCTCATTCGTTTATTATTTTTTTAATTCATTAATTACACATAAAGTTAATTGTCGAGTAATGACAACATTATTTCAACATAAATTAGAAAAAAAAACATTCGAAGATAATTTGATAGAGAGGCAGGAAAATAAAATAATTAAAAAACCCAATATGGTCTCGAACACGGGAATCAATGCTAAGAAGGAACGACGGTAGCCACTGAGCCACCGCTTCAATTGCGTTCTCGGCTGCAGAAGGTATCTACACTAGAGCAACAGCGCGTTGATAACTTTGGCCGTCGTTTTCTCGGAAACGGTCGAGTGTCTGCAGATAAGCCGAAACACAAGTTCGCTTATTTTGTCCTCTCCTTCACTGACAAGGGGAGGCCGCCAATTGTGAAATTCAGATTCGATTCATACTGCGCATAATAAAAGCTCATGGCCAGAGGTGTAATGTGGCAAAGCACCAAGATGCACTTCTCAGCCGTTGTCGAGAAAATCGACAGTTAGAAGAAACCGCTGCGGTGAAATACTCTCTACGATTCATAATTTTCTACAGCGTCGTGGCGCAGCGGTAAGCGCTCGAGTTCGTAATCCGAAGGTCGGCGGATCGAATCTCGCTCCATGCAACTTTTTTTTTTAGTATTTGTTTTTTGTAATTCAAATGTGTGTATAAACACACACACACACACACACACACACACACACACACACACACACACACACACATATATATATATATATATATATATATATAATTCCCGGCAACAGGTTGCAACAATTATGCATATAATAAATTGTTGAAAGTCGTTTGTCGTGGAAAAACTGGCGACTTCGAACATCATTATGTTTTCCGCAAACAAATTTGTATTTCACAAATGTTATTAATTGTCTTCATAATGTTAACCACGTATAGTTAGCGGAAGACGTAGAAACGATATTCCGAAACGAATACGTATAGCGTAAGTCAAACGTTCGAATTAGAATAGAAACCCCACGAACACAAATTTGCTGTGGCAGGTATGAAATATAAACTCCGTTAATCGCTCGTTACACTTGAAGGACAGATGTTGAATGGGCCGAAACGAGCCGCCGCATAACAGCGTAGTTGCCTGCTAACTTCGAAAGAAGGTAGATGCGGTCCCTAGCACAACTTATAACACCGTCGAAAATCAGTGCGGACGTGAGAGCTTTGGTACACCCTGTTAAACAAACGGTAAAATGGAGGCGGTACAATTGGAGAGCGATCCGCCTTCACCAACATGCATAAGCAATTCATTAATAGTTTATATATATATATATATATATATATATATATATATATATATATATATATATATATATATGAATTACAAAAAAATAATAATAATAAAAAAATGTTGCATGGCGTGAGATTCGATCCGGCGACCTTCGGATTACGAACTCGAGCGCTTACCGCTGCGCCACGACGCTGTAGAAAATTATTAATCGGAGAGAGTATTTCACCGCAACGGTTTCTTCTAACTGTCGATTTTCTCGACAACAGCTGAGAAGTGCATCTTGGTGCTTTGCCACATTACACCTCTGGCCATGAGCTTTTATTATGCGCAGTATGAATCGAATCTGAATTTCACATTTGGCGGCCTCCCCTTGTGAGCAAAGTTTCGGGACAATCAGCCTATGACACTTGGCGAGTTCCCCTCGCTCGTCGAGTCGCTTCTTACGCCCGGCGAGAATTATGTATGCCTCCGAGTAAACTGCGCCACCTGGAAACACGGCGAGCGGGGATAAACACGTTTTCCTTCTTATAAGGCAACCCTCTACAGATAAAATTCATGAAGTGTTCTTCAGGTTGCCTCAGATATTTCAGAAATGTTTCTTGCGTCAGGCCTGCCGCATATGCAAAACGTAAACATTTCATTTCATGTAATATTTATCAGGATAAGACATGACAAGAGTGGACCAGTCCCTTCTGAGAAAAATTAGAGATTTTAAGTTGCTCCACTATGTAATGACACGGGTATGGGCTTGCGATCTCTCTTTTATGCCATCGATTTCCGTGTTACACATACTTGGCCACTGCGTTGTGGCTGCCATCGTGGAGGAGGCAGTCTGTTTCCTGCCAGCGCTGTTTCCGCAGCCAATATTAACCGCGACGAATCATTCAGTCAACGCTAAATGGCCCATCTGGCTGAGGCAGACAAGGGCGCTATAATAGAACTCCATGCAGAGGGATCTTCAAATGCCGACATAGCAAGAACTATGGGTCTTCACAAGTCGACGGTAGCCAGGTGGATCAGACGAAAGGAAGAGAGTGGTAACTTGAATGGGAGGCCTCATGGCCGTCGCCGCAAAACAACAGCAGCTCAGGATCAGCAGATACGCCGTTTCAGTGAGAACCACCCATTTGTCAACGCACGACAAATTCAGCAAACTTTGGGTCTCAATGTTAGCAGTAAGACCGTCACTCCTCGTGTAAGGGAAGGTGGACTGAGAGCAAGAAGCGCTGCTGTGAAAGAGACATTGACTGTTTCCCAAAGATAAGCTTGCCTTGCTTTTGCTACTGAAAATGGCGACAAACCTCTCCACTTTTGGAGGCGAGTGATTTTCACGCACCAAAAAGTTTTCTCTACGGCATCATCCGGAAAAGTACTAGTTTACCGGCCTAAATGTGCTAGGTATAATCGAAAATATATTTACAGTTGCCGAAGGAGTGGCAGGTTGTCGGTGCCGGCCGGTGTGGCCGTGCGGTTCGAGGCGCTTCAGTCTGGAACCGCGTGACCGCTACGGTCGCAGGTTCGAATCCTGCCTCGCGCATGGATGTGTGTGATGTCCTTAGGTTAGTTAGGTTTAAGTAGTTCTACGTTCTAGGGGACTGATGACCACAGATGTTAAGTCCCACAGTGCTCAGAGCCATTTGTAGTCGGTAACGGTATGGGCGTGGATATCGGCCGAAGGGTGTGGGCTCCTGTGGGAAGTGGAAGGAAGATTCGATGCGCGCAATTACATATCAATTCTGGAGAACGTGATGTTGCCTGCTGTGGCAGCAAGATTTGGCGATGATCAGATCATGTTCCAACAAGATCGCTCGTCTATTCATATGGCACGTGTGGTTAAGAGGCGGGTCGACGACCATAGTAATATTACTGTAACGGAATGGCCACCTAAAGGAGCTGACACGAATCCCATTGAGAATATCTGGGCAGAAATGGTCAGAGTAATACGAGAAAAGGGCAGTCACCGTCGACTCGCCGACAGCTTTCTGATGTGATTCATGACGCTTGGAATGAGTTACTTGAATCTCCTAGTTATGTGGCTCGAGTTGTGGGCTCAATGCCCAACAGACTTCGAGCTGTTGTGGAAGCCAAAGGAGGCTTCACCAATCAGCTGTTTCAAGCTTTGTTTCTTTCTTCTTCGTCTTTTTTTTTTACTTACAGACGTATATTTTATATAATTTCAAGGAAACGCAGTAAATGGAATGTGGACTGATTTTTGAGGCTTCATTTTGTGACGGCTAAACAGTGCTGCATCATGGGACCCGCTATTTGTCCACATGTGGCTGAACATCAGAGGTGTAAAAAATTTTGAGGTGCCGAAGTTCTCTGGAAGAATAACGTCTTTTAGACAAGGAGATGATTTTTAGTTCATTTCATTTTAACCATTCACACTATGATTTGACATTCTAATCTTTGATTTCATTTTATTATTATGTATCTTTTCTCCAGTGAAAGTCAACGGTAGTAAGTTTCAAGATATGAAGAATAACTGGAAGTTTCTAATTTGTGGAAAGCGTATTTAACAGTTAATATTTTCGACAAATCTGTAGTTATAGGACATATTAAGAAGCGAGTCAAAAATGGCATTGTGGAATGGTCAGGTTGGTCTCTAAAGGGTAACGACGATAAAATAGCAAATATGAAACTATGGGTAACAACTATTGTTGATGGTGAGGAGCCATAATCGATATGTCACTTTTCCGTAATTGTATTTCTGAAGTTTATCGTCAATCCTAGGACTGACACCGATACTCTGTTTTACGTAAAGAATACAACCTTCAAAATTTATTTAGCAGCGCAGAATATTAAATCACAGTTTATAGATCAGGAACCTAATCCAACTGCCTTTAATTTTATTTTCACGGATGACATTGAGACAGTAAATAACAAGAGAAATAAGAAAACTCTCAGAATCAATATAGAGAATTCAAGTATCATGTGAATTCAAAAGTTTGCTATAATAGCGATTAATTGCTTTTTACAGACCCCTTCATGCCTACGTTTTCCGTCAGACAGACAATGTTTGAAACTAGGACTAACGAGGTAAACAATTTTTCCACAAATTGTCAAATTGGAAGTCGGAGAGCCAGTTACATAAATTACGATGACAACAAACGTTTTTCAAGTAAACTGATCACAGGAGGCATCCAACGCATTTATTGTGAGTTACATGCACAGTATGTAAACTGGCAACGCCACCAACACACAATACCACTAACAAGGGAACATCCCCATCGCACCGCCCTCAGATTTAGTTATAAGTTGATACAGGGGATAGGCCTTGAAAAACTGAACACAGATCAATCGAGAAAACAGGAAGAAGTTGTGTGGAAGTATGAAAAAAATAAGCAAAATATACAAACTGAGTAGTCCATGCGCAAGATAGGCAACATCAAGGATAGGGTGAGCTCAGGAGCGCCGTGATCCCGTGGTTAGCGCACGCAGCTGCGGAACGAGAGGTCCTTCCGTCAAATTTTCCCAGGAGTGAAAAGTTTAATTTTTATTTTCAGACAATTATTATCTGTCCGTCCGTCCGTCCGATGCGAGGTAACCGCGCCGTAGTATGATGACGCTACACCTAAAAAACATCGAAAGACATGACGTCAGTCGACTATAGCGCACGGAAGAGAGAGTATTCCTGCTAATGAGGCTCCCTGGCTGGCAGTTAACTGTTCGCTACTTTGGACGAGAGTGCATTAAATACGTGCGATGCATTGCGTGGGCAATATGAATCCAGCAAATATAGCTCGTGACTCCAATAACAATGTCAATGAATAATTTCCGAACTGTAAGGCATCGGAAAGTTCCTTAAGGGATCGAACGATTGTCGAACATTTGTATGATTATTTCCTACATTTGTTGAATAACAGTACGTGTGGTGATGATTGTCTGAAAATAAAAAAAATCAAACAACTAACCCGAGGGAAGACTTAAACCAACGACCTCTCGTTCTGCAGCTCCTCACGCTAACCACGCGACCACTGCGCTCCCGTGCTCAAGCTATCCTTGATGTTGCTTATCATGCACACGGACTACTCAGTTGGTTTGGTTTGAATATTTTTTTCATAGGTCCACACAACTTCTTCCTGTTTTTCGAATGATCTGTGTTCAGTTTTCAAGGCCTATCCACTGTGTCAACTTATAACTAAATCTGAGGAGGGTGCGATGGGAAGGTTCCCTTGTTAGCTATGAAACAACTGTAGCAAAACGGAGCATCCTCGTTATCCATGTGATGGATAAGACGACTAATTCGCAACATAAATGTCAATGTAAGCATCAGTTTCTGTTGGAACGTGCTTCCCGGACCAAATAACATACATTTCCTACGTCTTCAATGCGAATCATGTAGCAAATGTAATTTAAAGGACATAAAAATATCGAGTGAATTTACTAAAATAATTATGAACCACTTGAATTTGCATTCAACAGGCAATGTTCAGAAGTCTGGTGTAGGAGTACTGCATGCTCTAATTCGAAACAACAAAAATCAACAGAGTAACTATTATTGAACGTCATCAGGTCACTCATCGAGCATTCCTATGCAGTACTGTTACTGGTGACGTGTTATGATGCCTTTATCGTTAACTTCCTAAGAAGAAATGAAAGGCTGAGCCCCACCAAAAGACGTAAACTCGAGGAGAGAGTTGCGTGAACATATTATTTTACATCTGATAAATCCAAAAGTGTGTTTTGGGCTACGAATTCTGCCCCCAGGGTGTGTGCAACACAGCTGGAATTTGTTGCCAACAACTGAGTCACCTTTCGGTCACAGTGTAAGAAAATCGAGCAACAAAACTACATCACCTGTGCTACTGCATGATAACGCACTATGTTGATTTGAGAAACAAAACTATCCAGGAGATTGATAGGAAAGTCGTCTCTCAGGCACATTTGTATTGATAGGGAAGTCCTCTCTCAAGCACTTGTCCCTCTCGTCATATATTTGTAAAATTTTACCTTTCCCACTCTAGATCGATCAACCGTCAAGGCAATTCATTTCTAGACGAAAATACTTTTAAAACTACTCTTGTTTATTGACATCGTTAGAACAAGTAGGTTTCTACAGGCGTAGAATTTGTAAACAACTTTAGCATTGTCATATCGTTTTAGATATCGTGAAAGAAAATTCTGCTGCTAATTAATTTCTCTTTGATAATTACTGTTGCGTTTAGTAAACTAATGGAAAATGCAATTAAAATATTCACTGTACTAATACAAACTAAAGTCAGCTTAATACAGAAACATCACGACGGCAGTCTATCTTAATAAAGCATTAAGTTTCTGTGAGACAATTGGGCTTATTTTAACACGAATTAGTAGGATATTACAGACTTTACACTTAGAAAAGATCTGTATTTATTTCATTTCCTGTACCATTCGTAAGTGTTATGAAAATGGGGCTTTTCATAGATAAAATTATGTATTCACAACAACAAAAAAATGTCGGCAGAAAACAAAAGTGGCATTATGAATCTGGCAGTACCGTAAGGTTTTCACTCTGACACTAAGAGTTACTGAAAGTAGCAAGACGAATTTTGCTCGAGCGTTGTCTTACGATTCCCTTATTAAGTTTTTATCTGCCTGCTTGTAGCTGTGCTACAAAAGAATTAAAAATCTGGCTTTCAGCAAGTCTCGAAAGGCGAACAAAAGCAGCTTGCACCTGGTTACTAAGCATGTTACCTGGGGACTGGTTTTTTCTTAAAGCGGGAAGACATCCTTTTGTGGTTCAATTGGCAAATGTCAGTCAGACGTGTGACGTTAGTCTAAGCGTTTCGGTGTGTTGAATTTGTACCAATGATTTTTCTACACGTTTTTTCTGTCCCAAATAGAGTTGAAGTCTCCCATTAGTATTTTCACGTCATCTTGGTGAATTTTGCTCATGGTATTTTCGAGTGTGTTCCAGAATTTTTCAACATTGTCGGTGTTTTTCTTATTTTCGATGTTGGTGGGTTCAAATGGTTCAAATGGCTCTGAGCACTATGGGACTTAACTGCTGTGGTCATCAGTCCCCTAGAACTTAGAACTAGTTAAACCTAACTAACCTAAGGACATCGCACACATCCATGCCCGAGGCAGGATGCGAACCTGCGACCGTAGCGGTCGCGCGGTTCCAGACTGTAGCGCCTAGAACCTCTCGAACACTCCGGCCGTCGATGTTGGTGGGGACACGTGCATTGATGAGTGTATATGTTTTACTGGGGCTCTGAATGACCATAGTCATAAGTCGCTTGTTGACGGGCCAGCCGCGGTGGCCGAGCGGTTCTTGGCTCTTCAGTCTGGAACCGCGCGACTGCTACGGTCGCAGGTTCGAATCCAGCCTTGGGCATGAATTTGTGTGATGTCCTTAGATTAGCTAGGTATAAGTAGTTCTAAGTTCTAGGAGACTGATGACCTCCACTGTTAAGTTCCATAGTGCTCAGAGCCATTGGAACCTTTTGATTGTCGATCGGTGTGAATTCTTTGGCAGAGTTGATAGATCGGTGTTCGAGAAATGCAATGCCGAAGATTGGTACGCCTTTCGTTACCTTTTGTTGTATTCTGCTCTTGAAGATGCAATGGTTTCCCTAATACACGGTTTCATTGTCAGTTAGTCGTGGTTCTTGAAGTGCAAGGATGAGAATTTTTTGTCGGTCCATTTCTTTTGTGAAATTATTTAGTTTTCGTGTTTGGATCAAGGTATCGATGTTTACTTTTAAATGCATGTTTTTTGCTTGTAGGGAAATTTACCAGAGATCTTCGATATTCTCTGTCGTGTTAACCTGGACTCCCCAGAATCCGAAAATCCAACTGCCGCCTGTCGACAGCCGGGTTGTGTACCACCTGGGATAAAGTTGACTTTGCTTGCATAGTTTACGTTTGCTTGTGTTTCATTGGTTGTGCTTGGGTGATACCAGGACCGGACAGGACCAGAGGGTGTTGAAGCCTTTGAAAGCAAATATTTTCAGCCAAGCTCATTGAGCTAACACGGTGACCGGAGTAACGGTGATTTTCACTCAGACGTGTCTGGATTTTGCGTTCAACGGATTGAGTAGCCGTTCAGGATTGTGTTAGTATTTGGTTCACCCCTAGTATTTGATTTCCTCGGTACCACCCATATGGGGGAGGGTTTCCACTATCCGCCACACGCGATTATTATTATTATTATTATTATTATTGTCATTATGTCTCAGCAAATCCCATATGGTGTATCTTCCCACCACTGAAATAGATGTGTATTGTTCGATTCAGTATTTCCATCACATAAATGTGGTTTATAATTACGTTACATTGCTACTAGTAGACATATTTCTCACTTTTTCTTAGACAGTTGCTACCTGTTACTCCATCATAGGAATTTATGTGCGAAGCATTGTTGAAATACAGACGTTCAAATTATCCGATTTCTGTAATTTCATTTCGATACCAGATCGTTCTAATCGGATTCAGCCAGGTAGTCTTAATGTGGATATCCGACCACGACTGTCATCATATGATAGACTGTGTAAACCACATTCTTTATCGGACTGTTGAATATAGATCACTTATCTATGACAGGACCTGAATTCTTAAACACTGTGGAAAATAATAATCCGATGTGCTTATTACAAATACGTTATTCCAATATAAATATGTGAACTAACGAGATAACAGTTTATTTACAGGAGCAGAACTAATGTTCAAATGTTCAAATGTGTGTGAAATCGTATGGGACTTGACTGCTAAGGTCATCAGTACCTAAGCTTACACACTACTTAACCTAAATCATCCTAAGGACAAACACACACACCCATGCCCGAGGGAGGACTCGAACCTCCGCCGGGATCAGCCATACGATTTCACACACATTTGAACATTTGAACATTAGTTCTGCTCCTGTAAATAAACTGTTATCTCGTTAGTTCACATATTTATATTGGAATAACGTATTTGTAATAAGCACATCGGATTATTATTTTCCACAGTGTTTAAGAATTCAGGTCCTGTCATAGATAAGTGATCTATATTCAACAGTCCGATAAAGAATGTGGTTTACACAGTCTATCATATGATGACAGTCGTGGTCGGATATCCACATTAAGACTACCTGGCTGAATCCGATTAGAACGATCTGGTATCGAAATGAAATTACAGAAATCGGATAATTTGAACGTCTGTATTTCAACAATGCTTCGCACATAAATTCCTATGATGGAGTAACAGGTAGCAACTGTCTAAGAAAAAGTGAGAAATATGTCTACTAGTAGCAATGTAACGTAATTATAAACCACATTTATGTGATGGAAATACTGAATCGAACAATACACATCTATTTCAGTGGTGGGAAGATACACCATATGGGATTTGCTGAGACATAATGACAATAATAATAATAATAATAATAATAATAATCGCGTGTGGCGGATAGTGGAAACCCTCCCCCATATGGGTGGTACCGAGGAAATCAAATACTAGGGGTGAACCAAATACTAACACAATCCTGAACGGCTACTCAATCCGTTGAACGCAAAATCCAGACACGTCTGAGTGAAAATCACCGTTACTCTGGTCACCGTGTTAGCTCAATGAGCTTGGCTGAAAATATTTGCTTTCAAAGGCTTCAACACCCTCTGGTCCTGTCCGGTCCTGGTATCACCCAAGCACAACCAATGAAACACAAGCAAACGTAAACTATGCAAGCAAAGTCAACTTTATCCCAGGTGGTACACAACCCGGCTGTCGACAGGCGGCAGTTGGATTTTCGGATTCTGGGGAGTCCAGGTTAACACGACAGAGAATATCGAAGATCTCTGGTAAATTTCCCTACAAGCAAAAAACATGCATTTAAAAGTAAACATCGATACCTTGATCCAAACACGAAAACTAAATAATTTCACAAAAGAAATGGACCGACAAAAAATTCTCATCCTTGCACTTCAAGAACCACGACTAACTGACAATGAAACCGTGTATTAGGGAAACCATTGCATCTTCAAGAGCAGAATACAACAAAAGGTAACGAAAGGCGTACCAATCTTCGGCATTGCATTTCTCGAACACCGATCTATCAACTCTGCCAAAGAATTCACACCGATCGACAATCAAAAGGTTCCAATGGCTCTGAGCACTATGGAACTTAACAGTGGAGGTCATCAGTCTCCTAGAACTTAGAACTACTTATACCTAGCTAATCTAAGGACATCACACAAATTCATGCCCAAGGCTGGATTCGAACCTGCGACCGTAGCAGTCGCGCGGTTCCAGACTGAAGAGCCAAGAACCGCTCGGCCACCGCGGCTGGCCCGTCAACAAGCGACTTATGACTATGGTCATTCAGAGCCCCAGTAAAACATATACACTCATCAATGCACGTGTCCCCACCAACATCGACGGCCGGAGTGTTCGAGAGGTTCTAGGCGCTACAGTCTGGAACCGCGCGACCGCTACGGTCGCAGGTTCGCATCCTGCCTCGGGCATGGATGTGTGCGATGTCCTTAGGTTAGTTAGGTTTAACTAGTTCTAAGTTCTAGGGGACTGATGACCACAGCAGTTAAGTCCCATAGTGCTCAGAGCCATTTGAACCATTTGAACCCACCAACATCGAAAATAAGAAAAACACCGACAATGTTGAAAAATTCTGGAACACACTCGAAAATACCATGAGCAAAATTCACCAAGATGACGTGAAAATACTAATGGGAGACTTCAACTCTATTTGGGACAGAAAAAACGTGTAGAAAAATCATTGGTACAAATTCAACACACCGAAACGCTTAGACTAACGTCACACGTCTGACTGACATTTGCCAATTGAACCACAAAAGGATGTCTTCCCGCTTTAAGAAAAAACCAGTCCCCAGGTAACATGCTTAGTAACCAGGTGCAAGCTGCTTTTGTTCGCCTTTCGAGACTTGCTGAAAGCCAGATTTTTAATTCTTTTGTAGCACAGCTACAAGCAGGCAGATAAAAACTTAATAAGGGAATCGTAAGACAACGCTCGAGCAAAATTCTTCTTGCTACTTTCAGTAACTCTTAGTGTCAGAGTGAAAACCTTACGGTACTGCCAGATTCATAATGCCACTTTTGTTTTCTGCCGACATTTTTTTGTTGTTGTGAATACATAATTTTATCTATGAAAAGCCCCATTTTCATAACACTTACGAATGGTACAGGAAATGAAATAAATACAGATCTTTTCTAAGTGTAAAGTCTGTAATATCCTACTAATTCGTGTTAAAATAAGCCCAATTGTCTCACAGAAACTTAATGCTTTATTAAGATAGACTGCCGTCGTGATGTTTCTGTATTAAGCTGACTTTAGTTTGTATTAGTACAGTGAATATTTTAATTGTATTTTCCATTAGTTTACTAAACGCAACAGTAATTATCAAAGAGAAATTAATTAGCAGCAGAATTTTCTTTCACGATATCTAAAACGATATGACAATGCTAAAGTTGTTTACAAATTCTACGCCTGTAGAAACCTACTTGTTCTAACGATGTCAATAAACAAGAGTAGTTTTAAAAGTATTTTCGTCTAGAAATGAATTGCCTTGACGGTTGATCGATCTAGAGTGGGAAAGGTAAAATTTTACAAATATATGACGAGAGGGACAAGTGCTTGAGAGAGGACTTCCCTATCAATACAAATGTGCCTGAGAGACGACTTTCCTATCAATCTCCTGGATAGTTTTGTTTTTCAAATCAACATAGTGCGTTATCATGCAGTAGCACAGGTGATGTAGTTTTGTTGCTCGATTTTCTTACACTGTGACCGAAAGGTGACTCAGTTGTTGGCAACAAATTCCAGCTGTGTTGCACACACCCTGGGGGCAGAATTCGTAGCCCAAAACACACTTTTGGATTTATCAGATGTAAAATAATATGTTCACGCAACTCTCTCCTCGAGTTTACGTCTTTTGGTGGGGCTCAGCCTTTCATTTCTTCTTAGGAAGTTAACGATAAAGGCATCATAACACGTCACCAGTAACAGTACTGCATAGGAATGCTCGATGAGTGACCTGATGACGTTCAATAATAGTTACTCTGTTGATTTTTGTTGTTTCGAATTAGAGCATGCAGTACTCCTACACCAGACTTCTGAACATTGCCTGTTGAATGCAAATTCAAGTGGTTCATAATTATTTTAGTAAATTCACTCGATATTTTTATGTCCTTTAAATTACATTTGCTACATGATTCGCATTGAAGACGTAGGAAATGTATGTTATTTGGTCCGGGAAGCACGTTCCAACAGAAACTGATGCTTACATTGACATTT
The DNA here is from genome assembly GCF_023898315.1 of Schistocerca nitens. Taxonomy (NCBI): domain Eukaryota; kingdom Metazoa; phylum Arthropoda; class Insecta; order Orthoptera; family Acrididae; genus Schistocerca; species Schistocerca nitens. Next base: position 644,059 of record NW_026045657.1, read on the forward strand.
ATGTTGCGAATTAGTCGTCTTATCCATCACATGGATAACGAGGATGCTCCGTTTTGCTACAGTTGTTTCATAGCTAACAAGGGAACCTTCCCATCGCACCCTCCTCAGATTTAGTTATAAGTTGACACAGTGGATAGGCCTTGAAAACTGAACACAGATCATTCGAAAAACAGGAAGAAGTTGTGTGGACCTATGAAAAAAATATTCAAACCAAACCAACTGAGTAGTCCGTGTGCATGATAAGCAACATCAAGGATAGCTTGAGCACGGGAGCGCAGTGGTCGCGTGGTTAGCGTGAGGAGCTGCAGAACGAGAGGTCGTTGGTTTAAGTCTTCCCTCGGGTTAGTTGTTTGATTTTTTTTATTTTCAGACAATCATCACCACACGTACTGTTATTCAACAAATGTAGGAAATAATCATACAAATGTTCGACAATCGTTCGATCCCTTAAGGAACTTTCCGATGCCTTACAGTTCGGAAATTATTCATTGACATTGTTATTGGAGTCACGAGCTATATTTGCTGGATTCATATTGCCCACGCAATGCATCGCACGTATTTAATGCACTCTCGTCCAAAGTAGCGAACAGTTAACTGCCAGCCAGGGAGCCTCATTAGCAGGAATACTCTCTCTTCCGTGCGCTATAGTCGACTGACGTCATGTCTTTCGATGTTTTTTAGGTGTAGCGTCATCATACTACGGCGCGGTTACCTCGCATCGGACGGACGGACGGACAGATAATAATTGTCTGAAAATAAAAATTAAACTTTTCACTCCTGGGAAAATTTGACGGAAGGACCTCTCGTTCCGCAGCTGCGTGCGCTAACCACGGGATCACGGCGCTCCTGAGCTCACCCTATCCTTGATGTTGCCTATCTTGCGCATGGACTACTCAGTTTGTATATTTTGCTTATTTTTTTCATACTTCCACACAACTTCTTCCTGTTTTCTCGATTGATCTGTGTTCAGTTTTTCAAGGCCTATCCCCTGTATCAACTTATAACTAAATCTGAGGGCGGTGCGATGGGGATGTTCCCTTGTTAGTGGTATTGTGTGTTGGTGGCGTTGCCAGTTTACATACTGTGCATGTAACTCACAATAAATGCGTTGGATGCCTCCTGTGATCAGTTTACTTGAAAAACGTTTGTTGTCATCGTAATTTATGTAACTGGCTCTCCGACTTCCAATTTGACAATTTGTGGAAAAATTGTTTACCTCGTTAGTCCTAGTTTCAAACATTGTCTGTCTGACGGAAAACGTAGGCATGAAGGGGTCTGTAAAAAGCAATTAATCGCTATTATAGCAAACTTTTGAATTCACATGATACTTGAATTCTCTATATTGATTCTGAGAGTTTTCTTATTTCTCTTGTTATTTACTGTCTCAATGTCATCCGTGAAAATAAAATTAAAGGCAGTTGGATTAGGTTCCTGATCTATAAACTGTGATTTAATATTCTGCGCTGCTAAATAAATTTTGAAGGTTGTATTCTTTACGTAAAACAGAGTATCGGTGTCAGTCCTAGGATTGACGATAAACTTCAGAAATACAATTACGGAAAAGTGACATATCGATTATGGCTCCTCACCATCAACAATAGTTGTTACCCATAGTTTCATATTTGCTATTTTATCGTCGTTACCCTTTAGAGACCAACCTGACCATTCCACAATGCCATTTTTGACTCGCTTCTTAATATGTCCTATAACTACAGATTTGTCGAAAATATTAACTGTTAAATACGCTTTCCACAAATTAGAAACTTCCAGTTATTCTTCATATCTTGAAACTTACTACCGTTGACTTTCACTGGAGAAAAGATACATAATAATAAAATGAAATCAAAGATTAGAATGTCAAATCATAGTGTGAATGGTTAAAATGAAATGAACTAAAAATCATCTCCTTGTCTAAAAGACGTTATTCTTCCAGAGAACTTCGGCACCTCAAAATTTTTTCAGCTCTGATGTTTAGCCACATGTGGAAAAATAGCGGGTCTCATGATGCAGCACTGTTTAGCCGTCACAAAATAAAGCCTCAAAAATCAGTAAATAAAACTATTCTTGTACAGTTGCTCCGAATCGCATATACCAACCGCCCTTTGCTGCGACAACTACTCAAAGTCTATTGGGTATTTGATTTTGTTCTGCTTTTTCGGGCCTCCTTACCTCTCCTTCTAGCCCAACCTTTGTTCTGCGATTACGTCTTCATCGGGGAGCTTCTCCTCAACATTTTTATTTTGTGCTGAACTGTTTTGTACCCTTCTTGCATACACACGTGTGTCACGTATTTTATAGAGACTGAATGAATATATAAGGTGAGTATTTCTTCTCTTATCAAATTAAATATTACATATCTTGCTGTGAATTAATTTGTTTGTCCCCATTCCACTTATTGCGTTTCCTTGAAATTATATAAAACATAAGTCTGTAAAAAAAAATCGCGTATAGCCTCCTTTGGCTTCCACAACAGCTGGAAGTCTGTTGGGCATTGAGCCCACAACTCGAGCCACAGAACTAGGAGATTCAAGTAACTCATTCCAAGCTTCATGAATTTGCTGATTTGTCGTGCGTTGACAAATGGGTGGTTCTCACTGAAACGGCGTATCTGCTGATCCTGAGCTTGCGTTGTTTTGCGGCGACGGCCATGAGGCCTCCCATTCAAGTTACCACTCTCTTCCTTTCGTCTGATCCACCTGGCTACCGTCGACTTGTGAAGACCCATAGTTCTCGCTATGTCGGCATTTGAAGATCCCTCTGCATGGAGTATTATAGCGCCCTTGTCTGCCTCAGCCAGATGGGCCATTTAGCGTTGACTGAATGATTCGTCGCGGTTAATATTGGCTGCGGAAACAGCGCTGGCAGGAAACAGACTGCCTCCTCCAAGATGGCAGCCGCAACGCAGTGGCTAAGTATGTGTAACACGGAAATCGATGGCATAAAAGACAGATCGCAAGCCCGTGCCCGTGTCATTACATAGTGGAGCAACTTAGAATCTCTAATTTTTCTCAGAAGTGACTGGTCCACTCTTGTCATGTCTTATCCTGATAAATATTACATGAAATGAAATGTTTACGTTTTGCATATGCGGCAGGCCTGAGGCAAGAAACATTTCTGAAATATCTGAGGCAACCTGAAGAACACTTCGTGAATATTATCTGTAGAAGGTTGCCTTATAAGAAGGAAAACGTGTTTATCCCCGCTCGCCGTGTTTCCAGGTGGCGCAGTTTACTCGGAGGCATACATAATTCTCGCCGGGCGTAAGAAGCGACTCGACGAGCGAGGGGAACTCGCCAAATGTCATAGGCTGATTGTCCCGAAACTTTGCTCAGTGAAGGAGAGGACAAAATAAGCGAACATGTGTTTCGGCTTATCTGCAGACACTCGACCGTTTCCGAGAAAACGACGGTCAAAGTTATCAACGCGCTGTTGCTCTAGTGTAGATACCTTCTGCAGCCGAGAACGCAATTGAAGCGGTGGCTACCGTCGTTCCTTCTTAACACTGATTCCCGTGTTCGATACAATATTGGGTTTTTTAATTTTTTATTTTCCTGCCTCTCTATCAGAATTATCTACGAATGTTTTTTTCTAAGTTATGTTGAAATAATGTTGTCATTATTCGCCAATTAACTTTATGTGTAATTAATGAATTAAAAAGTAATAAACGAATGAGACAAGCTGATCTAACATCATCTGGGCTGCCTCATGTATCGTTATAACCAAATATTTTATAAATGTTAATCTACATTCAGATCCGATGATGGCACCTTTAGTGTGTTGAAACCGGTTATCCAGTAAACAATATTTAAGCGATCTTGGCTTCTGAATTATTTCTACAACAGAGTGATCGCCCCACTACGCACTGTGTATTCCCTTTTGAACTTATTTCTTTACACAGTAAATTAACTGACGAATAACGACAACAGTGTTTCAACATAAATTGGAATAAACATTCGTAGATAATTCAGAGAGTGAGGGGAAAAAAAAGGAAAAACCGGGTTTCGAACTCGCAGCGCAAAGTTCAGAAATCGCTATGGTAGCCGCAGAGCCACCGCTCCAGTTGAATGCTTACCCGCTAAGAGGTGTCTACACTATAGTAACAGCGCATTGAAAACTTTGACCGTCGTTTTCTCAGAAGCGGTAGAGTGTAAGCAGATAAGCCGAGACACGTGTTCGCTTATTTTGTCCCCGCTTTCACTGAGCGAAGTTTCAGCAAGATCGGGGAATTTCCTCGGGAACACAGGAAGAAACCATAGTAATAATGTAATTCAAGGCTCGCAAGAAAAGATTTAAGTGGTCCTTTTTCCCGCACACTGTTAATGAGTGGGACGGTAGAGAAATAACCCTAACCTTCTGCCAGGCACGTAAGTCCGGATTGCCAAGAAATCCTGTTGATGTAGTCATGTAGATGTAACGACGAAATTATGTTTTAATTACGACATGTGACTTTCATTTGATTTAAACATCGAAGTTGTTTGCTGTTTCAAAATGGTTCAAATGCCTCTGAGCACTATGGGACTCAACTGCTGTGGTCATCAGTCCCATAGAACTTAGAACTACTTAAACCTAACTAACCTAAGGACATCACACACATCCATGCCCCAGGCAGGATTCGAACCAGCGACCGTAGCAGTCGCACGGTTCCGGACTGCGCGCCTAGAACCCCGAGACCACCGTGGCCGGCTCGTTTGTTGTTTATTTACTTTTTGTTCAATAGTTTCAGGCATATACAAACACCTAGGCGCGTTAAATTGATATTGAAATAAAGTGTCATGCGTGGACCAATAACAATAAATTCCCACCTACTTGTTATAGTACTGCAGTATCTGCCAGCGTATTCAGAAGTGGATATCGCATACGAAGTTCCTAGGGTGTTTGTAATGGATATTGCAGACGACTTCGACAAAGTTTGAATGTAGCTTCGTAAAAGTTCCGTGATCAAACGATCTGAGTTGCTGGAGAATACAGTTTATCCTCACTAGACAGTATATATTATCATTATACATGAGGTGAGTAGGGTTTCGCCGCGTTGCGGTGGCCGAGCGGTTCCAGGCGCTTCAGTGACGAACCGCACGGCTGCTTCAGTCGCAGGTTGGAATTCTACCTCGGACATAGATGTCTGTGATGCCCTTAGGCTAGCTAGGTTTAAGTAGTTCTAGGTCTAGGGGCTGATGACCTAAGCAGTTAGGTCGCATAGTTCTTGAAGCCATTTTTTGACCTTTCGCGTAAATTTTCTTTACATAAACCGTCGTATCTTTTGATTGCGTTGACATAGAAGCTCACTTTTTTACACCAGCATGGGACCGGTTACAGCAAGAAGTGCGATACATTTCCGCTTATTATGTCCACCCGTTCTGGAGGTAAACGGGTTTTAAGGGTTGGGTAGACCGATAGACGGTCAAGAAAGTGAGACTAGTAGGGTTCCGTTTTTACCGGTTTAGGTGACGAAATCCTAACAACGAAAACACTGAAGATGAGGGCCGCATAAATAACACCCGCTACTCTTTATTCGAAATGTTCTAGTTGCTGTCGATACATAAGCATATTAGTCGTAGCTACGTTTTCGATCCAAATCACGTTTACAGGAATGCAAATAGAATGTATTTGCCTATACACGTGGTAATTCACATCCCAGTATTAATGCCACCGCGTTTTAGAAGTACGAACATTCTCATTGCTAGCTAGCTTAAGAAACACTTCTGCTAATGAACGTTTTCTGGCTGTGGCGAGTCTAGTGGAGAATTCGAAACAATGCAGAATACGTTTGGCAGCTATGTAGCCGTTTATTTCCTGGGGTGGTGCAGAATTATCCTACAAAATTTACTCTCTAATAACAGTAATTTGTTATTTCGATAAACATCCCGAATGATTGTCACATAAGCGGTGACATAAAGGAAGAAAATTCATGTTTTTGAGTCCAGAAAGCTCTATGCAACAGAAACTGCAGATTTTTATTGCGAAATTGCCGGCTTGTTCATGTCTGGGGTAATAATAGAGGGCTGTTTGCCTAGGTTGTCTGCTAGCATAGTGAAAGGAAGGTCTGGTTTGTTTACGGTTCTAATCTCTATGGAGGCAGGTAGAATATCAGTAAAGCAATTTTAAGAAATTCTCGCGCACCCAATACGTTTTATCGCTACCTTTATTCTGTACTGGCGCCCTGTGCATGTCAATATGACACTCTTGTAGAATTTCATACATGTTACTGCCTACTTTTTCCGCTTCTGTCAATAATGGAATTGACTTAAGCGTGGCACTGAATGATTTTTAACTGAATTTCGTTATGAATCTTCACGCATTGCTAAATTTGCACACTTTCATGGTAGGTCAGCAACGGTAATCCAGTATGACTGGTCTGAACGTTGACACAGACCGTTTCGCGGCCGAATGCGGATAATATTTTGCTACTTCGTAACGATCTGGGGTTCTTTGTCTTACTGAAACAGTTAAGTCATCTCGATAAGTTGAAATTCATTTTTATTTGTCCAGTTCATACCAATTAGCGTTTGTTCTTTCAGTTCTGTCTTATATTTACGTGTTGTATTTAACACACTAATCAGCATTAATATAGTCTTACAAATTATGGAATACAGTCTAAAAAAGTTCAGATAGTTTGTCAATTTCACGCCTGCGCATAGTATGTTGGTAGCACTTCGTCGCCTTGCCTGTTATGCTGTGTAGCAGACTTTAAAGCCGTGCGGATCAGCATAACGAAAAGGCGAGGGGTCTCGCTCGTTTTGTCCACGAGTGTACCAGTACCAGTAGCAGTAGCAGGAGCCGCCATTTCACCAGTGATTTACAGTGTTGCATTGAACTAGTATGAGTAGAAGTAGAAGGAGCAGCGATTTCACCAGTGATTTACAACGTTGCATTCTACCAGTACCAGTACCAGTACCAGTAGCAAGAGCAGCCATTTCACCACTGATTTACAACGTTGCATTGTACCAGTACCAGTAGCAGGAGCAGCCATTTCACCAGTGATTTACAAGGTTGCATTGTACCAGTACCAGTAGCAGTAGCAGGACCAGCCATTTCACCAGTGATTTACAACGTTGCATTCTACCAGTACCAGTAGCAGTAGCAGGAGCAGCCATTTGACCAGTGTTTTACAACATTGCATTGTACCAGTACCAGTACCAGTAGCAGTAGCAGCCATTTCACGAGTGATTTACAATGTTCCACTGTACCAATACCAGTAGCAGAAGCAGCTATTCAACCAGTGATCTACAAAGTTGCATTGTACTAGTACCAGTAGCAGTAGAAGGAGCAGCCATTTTGAGAGGTGGCATGAGCCCCCTCTCATATTTCTATCTTACGACTCTCCTCTGTATTTGCATGCGGTGGAGGGTTGCTATTCCTTCACACGCGGGCTTCCCACGCAGCGTCTCTCGTCACCCGGGTGGTCCGGTGACAGGCGGGTTAAGCCAACGTGTGTGAGGCAGTCGAGTGAATGCTTTGCAGACGCCGACATTGTCAAGAGACACGCCCGCTGGGGTGTGAAGTAGCAGCTGGGCTAGAGGTTCCGTTACTTCGGAGAAACTTAGCGAAAACACTTTCTGGCGGGCTACCAGCGAGGCGTGGGAATGACTTGTGTACCCAGGCAGTTGTGGCGGGAAAATTCCCGCACTTTCTGCAAAATAGTAACGGTGATTGGTTTGCTCAGGGCATAGCGCCGTGACGTAGCAAAATCAGCACAGAAATTGGCGCCAAGAATCTCCATTGGTGGAATGGTAGTGCTCCGGCAATGGAGTGGAATTTCCGCCGGTTTTCGGGTTGCTGATTGGTACGTAACCACGGCCACTGTCGTGGGGGCGGGAATGTTGTGTGTTCGGCCTGTACGGGTGCTCAGGGGTAGTCGGCAGTCGCCTTTCGGTCGAGGACGTCGAAGCAACCAGCCCTCGCCTGCGGTACGCCAGATCGTGTTCTAGCAGTTGATAAGGCAGTTTTGGTAATGTATGTCCGCAGCACCGGCAGATAGGGATTTTCCTAGGTGATAATCAGAGCTCAGCAGAGCGCGCCTGTTCATCTTTTTCTAACTCTGTTCTGTCTTGAGTAGCAGCAATTACTGTTGGGTTAGCTGTGTGTCTCTCTTGAGATTTGAGTGGCAAGGAATTGGCTCCACATACCACTTCGTCTTAAACCTCACGATCTAAGTTAGGGACAACTTCACCTTTATAGTGTTTGTATGAATCTCCAATTTAGCCAATTTGATGTTTTATAAATATTTCCTGTATTTCTTTTACTATTCTGTGTTTAATCTTAATAAATCATATTGTTATTTTGGACAGAACTTTCATTCTGTTAATCGATAGAGCAACCCCATCATTCCTCCCTATGTTAATGAAACCTTTGTTTATTTAACTTATTTATCAAATTAAATTATTGCAGGTGCCAAACTCTGTTCTACTCCACTGGCAGGGTTGATTAGAGTCAGTTCGCGTATTTTTTTTTATCCTTGTGCAACAGCAAAAGTCGGAGTTAGAATAGGGGGGGCTTAGAGCATGATTTACATAGGTGGATTCTAGTAAAATTTAGTGATAAATACATGTGCTAGCCCCGGCACCTCGCATAATATGGCGACCCTTAGCCTCCGATCTTTCCTGAGAATCACTGATTAACAAACAGTATTCTTAGTACGAACATTAAAATTTTTTTCTCTAATTTTTTTTATTGATTAATACCCAAGTTTTTTTCTGGTAGTTCCGCGTTAGTTTTAAGTAGCGGCGCATGATTACAGTTTTTGTTTTCAGTGTATATATTTTTTTTGTTCATTGTTTTTTGTGTTTCGTTGATGTGGTGTCCGTACCACATCGCACTTTGTCGGATTTGTGTGCGGTTTCTGTACCACATCAAATTGTGTTTGTGATTACAGCGTTGGAACAGCGTTGTTGAAATTTTATGTCTATGTGTAAAAATATATGGAGTAGAGTAATTTAATTGTGCATTCTAGATAAATTTGTTTTTCTTGAATGATAACGAGAAGTAAGGCACGACTATTATCGATCGAAGCTAAAACAAAAGAGGATAGAATAATGGATAAGGGGCAGTTTACTGACGGGAATAGGTTCGGAGATGAGATGGGCACATTTTTAGCAGGACAGGACGCCAGGGTCATTGATGAGGAAGGTGATTTGGACGCGATCTTAGAGCAGCGTTGCGGCCGTGATTATGATAGTGAAGTAGAGGATGAAACAGAGACAGTCACACAGGTCGAGACGGTAGCAGAAGTTTATAATCAAACGAACGAGAGCAGACAGGGGCCAGCTCGGCCACGTCAGAGCTCTAGCGCCCAGGTGTCCAGAGTTACATCACCCATGTGTGACGAGGATCAAGATGATGACATTAACCCAATACTGAGCTTCCTACGATCAATGAAAGAAGAAGCTGACGAACAACGTAAGAAGGAGAAGGAAGAAGCTGACGAACAACGTAAGAAGGAGAAGGAAGAAGCTGACGAACAGCGTAAGAAGGACACTCAGGCAATAATTTCGCATATAGGGAAAATTTGTGGGGAATTACTAACAATAAAGAAAGAATGTGGAGAAGCAAAACAGATGTCACTGGTAGCACAAAAAGTAGCAGGCCTAGCCAAAACGGCAGCAATGGGGGCAATGAAAGTTGCAAAAGTAACTTCTCAACTCGCAGGTCGCTTGCGACGTGCGACACAAGCCCACTCAAAATCCCTAGCGTTCTTAAAAACCCAAGGTAATATTGCGGTTACGAACATCACGAAACAAATGAAAGAAGTAGAGAGTCGGATAGCAAAACTAGAGCGAAACGGGCACACGAGCACTGCGCGTTCGGATACCAATGATGGAGTACACAGAATTGTGTCTCCGAGGAAAAGCCCGCCGTGCTCCAGCCCAGTGACAGAGTGCGGAACTAACAATGCACACGCAGAAACACCTAGTAATAGTTCAAATAATGGTAGTCCACTTAGGAGAGGGAATTCGGAGTGCCACTTCCACTGTGATACAGAGGTAGCACATCACAGTTATCAGTAAGATAGATCAGGACACTCAACAGACGTGCAAGTATCGGAAACGAGTGACAACACCAGTGCGAGGATCGGACAGGATTTTGATCACAATCACTTCCTGACGATACTAAAATTCCAAAAGTTCAGAGATAATGGAGGGTCGATGCATCCGAAGAGCTGGGTGACGCAGTTTACTAATTCATTACCGTCATCATGGCCAACCCACGCAAAATTAGAATTCATGTGTGGACACATCGAAGGCCAAGCCGCGGAAAAGATGCGGGGTGTGGCAGTGACGTGTCGGACTTATCAGGAATTTGTTGGTGCATTCCTGCGGACCTACTGGTCAAAGGAAACGCAAGACAGGATTAAAGAGGAAATAATATTTTGTCCTGAACTGGAAGTGTCCGGGCATAGAAGCGCAACCAAATTTTTTGATGATTTACTCAAGAAGAATCAGTTTTTAGATAGTCCATATAGCAACGGAGAAATCATTAAATTTTGCTTTTCCAAATTGCCAGTTAGGTATCAACAGACACTTGTCGGGAAGTGTGGATCTGACATAGATGCACTTAAGAGTCTACTGCGCGAACTCGAAGTAGTCTTCGATAAACAAGACGCAAAGGACAGGAAGAAGGCGCAAAATAACAAATACCACAGGCCAGCAAGGGAAGACGACAACAGATCGCATAATCGGACTGGTCAGTTAGGAAACCAGGTTTACGGAAATCAAGGTTACGCTATTCAAGGTTATGGAAACCAGAGACACGGAAACCAAAACGTCAGGGAACAGGGTCAATCTAGACAAGCAATCTGGGATAGGAGGAATGACGAACGGCAAAGCGACCGTAATTGGAGAGAGCGAAATCAAGGACAACAGGAGAACCGGGAGATAGAAATTAGACCTCCAAATCCTAATGCACGTCAGAGGAGGGGGAGTCTAAGAAGGGATTGACGCTAGTCCATAGGACTCCACCACTTCTCTCACACAAAGAAGTTCGTGGAATAATAGTAGTTTAAGTGGTGTACATATTAGAATAGGCAAATGTATGAACCTTTCTTCGGGGAACAATAACCGTTGCATTAATAGATTAAGATTGTTAAAGTATTAACACGCTGCGTTTTCGCGCTTAAGAATTTACTGCTGTTAACTTTTTGTCTATGTTCGGGATCTCCTCTGTCGTTGCGATAAGAGGGACTACCTTTCCATGAGCAATGTTTTTGTCCTTTCCTATCTGGTGTCCATGTTAAGGGATAAAGATGAGTGACGAGACGTCGCACAAACGGGCGCATACAAGAACGTGCTGTTAGAAGCGCTCTGAGAAGTCGTGACGCTCAATAGCGGCCACAACCAGTTCGTGAAACGTTCATACCAATGCTTGCAGGGACGCGTCAGTGCACGGCAAGATTGTGGTATATTGCGTGATTTCGAGGATGAATATGGGCAGTATAGTTTTTTTTGCAGAGCTGCGCCAGCATCGTTGTCTTGCAAGTCGGGGTGATCCTGTGAGCGTTTGACTCCAGTGGTGCCCTAGACGAGAGAAATGCGAGCATAAAGCCTACCATGCCAATGTGCTGGTTGGGGATTTAGCGTGATGCTCGTGACTGTCACAGATGAATAACCAGGGACTTATACTTGGATATTCGTGACATACTGTGTAGCTGGCGTGTGTTGGGCGACTGAATCCTCAACAGGAACCACCCCTGGCTTGGTCATATTACATTGCTTCTGGAAAGGTGTGCTTTGATCCCGAAAACCGCATCAGATAGAGAAGGAAGTTGCAACTATAAATTTATTGTCGTGTATAGCCATGGCTAACCCAGTCTCTGGAGTTTCAGTGAGGCGTAGTGAGAACTCGGAGGCCATGTCGTACGGCGCGCACATCACTGTCGTCAATAGCGGCGAGCAGCGAGACATCTCAACGTAACAGGAATTATGTGAGAGTATTATAAAAAAAAGGTAATAATAATAATAATAATAATAGAGTACCATATTCTAGGATAAATTAAACTTTAGGATTTTTACAATAACTAGATTAATATTCTGGGGGTTTTCTACCACAAGTGTTGTGTTTGGCGCGCGCCTGTTGGGATGTTATTTTTCAGATCATGAAACCACAGACCCGAGATGGAGGGACGACCGGCGAGCGAACGTACAATAGTTGCATGTTCGAACGTACAATAGTTGCATGTTCTTTATAGCTCAGTAAAACTTCAGCCTGCATAATAATATAATTTATTTAGAAGACATAGAATGTAGATCGTTGGCATATGGTAGTTAATTCTTGAGCATGTCTACTGTCGATCTATATAATTAATAGTAATATTAGTGCGGGCCCGCACATTTAGTTGTTCATCCATTACAAAGCATCAGTTATCACACACCATGTACAATACTGAGATCGGTCTCTACACATATATCAAAATAAATTATTTCCATGTCTAGATTAGATGTTATAATGATTGCCATAGATTAATAACTATAAAAGTAAAATAAGAGTTTCTGAAATGACAGACCATCAATGTTTCATTATGTAAATTTATTATAACATAGAAGGTCATGGAAAAAAGTTAGGCATAAGATTTTTGTAAGAATTGTGCAGATGACGAGGATCGTGGCAATGCGGAGGCCGGCCGGAGCGGGAACAAGAGGTCTACGGCTACCTGCAAGAAAAGAGCGTCAGCACCCCACCTGACGTGAAGGGCGAGAACATCCGGTCCACAGGCTGACAGTCACCCGGCCACATACCTGAGGGATTACGCGGGACCCTCGCCAGGCCACAAGCGAAAGTGAGGCTGGCCGTTGACACTGACACGCGACCCACACGCGACAGCCTGCTAGCTCTCCAGACGCGGCAGCCGTTTGGAGGGATTCCCTGCGGCAGACCACGTTGTCGTGAGTACACGAAGAAGATCACATATTGTGTCAGAACCTGCGCCTCATGTGCCTCAGGACAGAAAGGGACGCTCTATACTCACCTGTTTGGGTTTTTACAACTCACTAGCATTGGCCGATCTGCATACACAAAGCAGTATCGTGCCACACTAACAAATGTATGGTCTCATTTCTAACTTCTCCTCTCTTTTAGAGAGCAGTTTTAGCAATCGTCACTCCTAGTTCGATCCTGTATGGATCACCTCACACACTTGTGGAGTCACTCCACGTGCCATCATCCCTTGTCGAACTGCAATATTGGGAAACGTAAAGTACTGTCCAGCGAGAGAAGAGACCTAGACTAGTGATGTATCCCAACAAATAGACCTCAGAGACAATTAAGCGACGTGAGGAGAGCCTATCACTGTGTCTTCCTACCGTACTGCCGTGATCATATGCGTGGGTCTGACTACAATCTCAACAGCGTACTGCAGACACTCCAGAACTCCCTATTGCTGTTGCCACAACGTAGCAACAACACCCGACGTTTAGCCTTATGTGATGTCAGTACTGTGTAATTAGTGAAGTGCTACGGATATTTCTAACAATGTGATTTAGTGCCTCATTCTCAGCACAGTCGTGAACTTTGTGCAATGTGCATGCACAATTTGATGCCCCATGAACCTTTTTTTTTCTTTCTTAAATTTCTTTCTCTAGTGTTGGTTTTGTAATGTATGTTAACCTTGTATGTGTTTGTGTTTTACACTGTAATTCTTATTACAAATTACTGTATTGTTCTCCACACCATGTTTTTTTTTGTATTTTGTATTTATTGTTGTGTGTATGCGAACAGTGTGCCTGAAGTCCCCATAAACTGAAGCAGATACCACCACTGTCATTGTGAATGGACCATCAGTTCAGGGAACATTTTGTAAAGGTTATTCTTGCTGCAGGGAGACAGAATGAATCGGAGGTTGTAATTAGATTCTGAAAGCTCACAAAGAGATTGTTAACTTAAATAGTATCATGTGTGAGTGAGTTCAGGTTAGTTTAATGATTAAAATTGTTGTAACATCTTGGGCATTTAATTGCGGAGCACTCCAACTCTGATTGTAAAGAATAAACTGCTCCATATTTGGCTCAGATGCCCGGGCCATATTTAGAGCGTGAATGTCTGCGTGAATCGGTGTTTGGAAGGGGCTCCCTGGGTATGGATGTGTGATGTGAGTGTTAGTGTTCCATATTAAGAAGGTGAAGTTGGCTACATCATAAATAATCCTCCCTCTATGAGCTGCATTTTTCAGTTGCAGTGATTTTCTTTATAGAGTGCAGCATGTGGAGCCAGTTGCGAGATTGTTCTTGGGCGATTGACTCACTACCTTGCTCCTAAGTGAGCCAACCACTCACCAATTACAATCTAAAATGGCGTAGGGGCTATGAGAGGTGGCATGAGCCCCCTCTCATATTTCTATCTTACGACTCTCCTCTCTATTTGCATGCGGTGGAGGGCTGCTATTCCTTCACACGCGGACTTCCCACGCAGCGTCTCTCGTCACCCGGGTGGTCCGGTGACAGGCGGGTTAAGCCGACGTGTGTGAGGCAGTCGTGTGAATGCTTTGCAGACGCCGACATTGTCAAGAGACACGCCCGCTGGGGTGTGAAGTAGCGGCTGGGCTAGAGGTTCCGTTACTTCAGAGAAACTTAGCGAAAACACTTTCTGGCGGGCTACCAGCGAGGCGTGGGAATGACTTGTGTACCCAGGCAGTTGTGGCGGGAAAATTCCCGCACTTTCTGCAAAATAGTAACGGTGATTGGTTTGCTCAGGGCATAGCGCCGTGACGTAGCAAAATCAGCACAGAAATTGGCGCCAAGAATCTCCATTGGTGGAATGGTAGTGCTCCGGCAATGGAGTGGAATTTCCGCCGGTTTTCGGGTTGCTGATTGGTACGTAACCACGGCCACTGTCATGGGGGCGGGAATGTTGTGTGTTCGGCCTGTACGGGTGCTCAGGGGTAGTCGGCAGTCGCCTTTCGGTCGAGGACGTCGAAGCAACCAGCCCTCGCCTGCGGTACGCCAGATCGTGTTCTAGCAGTTGATAAGGCAGTTTTGGTAATGTATGTCCGCAGCACCGGCAGATAGGGATTTTCCTAGGTGATAATCAGAGCTCAGCAGAGCGCGCCTGTTCATCCTTTTCTAACTCTGTTCTGTCTTGAGTAGCAGCAATTACTGTTGGGTTAGCTGTGTGTCTCTCTTGAGATTTGAGTGGCAAGGAATTGGCTCCACATACCACTTCGTCTTAAACCTCACGATCTAAGTTAGGGACAACTTCACCTTTATAGTGTTTGTATGAATCTCCAATTTAGCCAATTTGATGTTTTATAAATATTTCCTGTATTTCTTTTACTATTCTGTGTTTAATCTTAATAAATCATATTGTTATTTTGGACAGAACTTTCATTCTGTTAATCGATAGAGCAACCCCATCATTCCTCCCTATGTTAATGAAACCTTTGTTTATTTAACTTATTTAACAAATTAAATTATTGCAGGTGCCAAACTCTGTTCTACTCCACTGGCAGGGTTGATTAGAGTCAGTTCGCGTATTTCTTTTTATCCTTGTGCAACAGCAAAAGTCGGAGTTAGAATAGGGGGGGCTTAGAGCATGATTTACATATGTGGATTCTAGTAAAATTTAGTGATAAATACACTGCTAGCCCCGGCACCTCGCAATTTCACCAGTGATTTACAAGGTTGCATTGTACCAGTACCAGTACCAGTAGAAGGAGCAGCCATTTCACCAGTGATTTACAACGTTGCACTATACCAGTACCAGTAGCAGGAGTAGCCATTTCACCAGTGATTTACAACGTTGCACTGTACCAGTACCAGTAGCAGGAGCAGGAATTTCACCAGTGATTTACAACGTTGCACTGTACCAGTACCAGTAGCAGTAGCAGGAGCAGCCATTTCACCAATGATAATAACATTGCATTGTACCAGTACCAGTAGCACTAGCAGGAGCAGCCACATCACCAGTGATTTACAACGTTGCATTGTACCAGTACCAGTAGCAGTAGCAGGAGCAACCATTTCACCAATGATGTACAACGTTGCATTGTACCAGTACCAGTAGCAGGAGCAGCCGTTTCACCAGTGTTTTACAATGTTGCATTGTACCAGTACCAGTAGCAGTAGCAGGAGCAGCCATATCACCAGTGATTTACAACGTTGCATTGTACTAGTACCAGTAGCAGAAGCCAGAGCAACCATTTAACCACTGATTTACAACGTTGCTTTTACCAGTACCAGTAGCAGTAGCAGGAGCGGATATTTCAGCAGTGATTTACAACGTTGCATTGTACCAGTACCAGTACCAGTAGCAGTACCAGTAGCAGTAGCAGGAGCAGCCATTTCAGAAGTGATTTACAACGTTGCATTGTACCAGTACCAGTAGCAGTAGCAGGAGCAGCCATTTCGCCAGTTATTTACAACGTTGCATTGTACTAGTACCAGTAGCAGTAGTACGAGCAGCTATTTCACCAGTGCTTTACAACGTTCATTGTACTAGTACCAGTAGCAGGAGCAGCCATTTCAGCAGTGATTTACAACGTTGCATTGTACCAGTACCAGTACCAGTAGCAGTACCAGTAGCAGTAGCAGGAGCAGCCATTTCAGAAGTGATTTACAACGTTGCATTGTACCAGTACCAGTAGCAGTAGCAGGAGCAGTCATTTCAGCAGTGATTTACAACGTTGCATTGTAGCAGTACCATTAGCAGGAGCAGCAGCAGCCGCCATTTCTCCTGTGATTTAGAACGTTGCATTGAACCAGTACCAGTAGCAGTAGCAGCCATTTCACTAGTGATTTACAACGTTGCAATGTAGTAGTACCAGTACCACTAGCAGGAGCAGCCATTTCACCTGTGATTTACAACTTTGCGTTGTACCAGTACCAGTAGCAGGAGCAGGAGGAGCCATTTCAGCAGTGATTTACAACGTTGCGTTGTACCAGTAACAGTAGCAGGAGCAGCCATTTCATCAGTGATTCACAAAGTTGCATTGTACCAGTACCAGTAGCAGTAGCAGGAGCAGCCATTTATCCTGTGATTTACAATGTCGCATTGTACCAGTACCAGTAAAAGTAGCAGGAGCAGCCATTTCACCAGTGATTTTCAACGTGGCATTCTACTAGTACCAGTAGCAGTAGTAGGAGCAGGAGCAGCCATTTCACCAGTGATTTTCAACGTGGCATTCTACTAGTACCAGTAGCAGTAGCAGGAGTAGCCATTTGACCAGTGATTTACAATGTTGCATTATACCAGTACAGGTAGCAGTAGCAGGAGCAGCCATTTCACCAGTGATTTACAACGTTGCATAGTACTAGTACCAGTAGCAGTAGCAGGAGCATACATTTCACCAGTGATTTACAACGTTGCATTGTACCAGTACCAGTAGCAGGAGCAGCCATTTCACCAGTGATTTACAAGGTTGCATTGTACCAGTACCAGTAGCAGGAGCAGCCATTTCTCCTGTGATTTACAACGTTGCATTGCACCAGTACCAGTAGCAGTAGCAGGAGTAGCCATTTCACCAGTGATTTACAAAGTTGCATTGTACCAGTAGCAGTAGCACGAGCAGCCATTTCACCAGTGATTTGCAACGTTGCTTTGTACTAGTACCAGAAGCAGGAGCAGCCATTTCACCAATGATTTACAATGTTGCATTGTACCAATACCAGTAGCAGCAGCAGACATTTCACCAGTGGTTTACAACGTTGCACTGTACCAGTACCAGTAGCAGTAGCAGGAGCACCCATTTCAGCAGTGATTTACAACGTTGTATTGAACCAGTACCAGTAGCAGTAGCAGCCATTTCACCAGTGATTTACAACGTTGCATTGTACTAGTACCAGTAGCGGTAGCAGGAACAGCCATTTGACCAGGGATTTACAACGTTGCATTGTACCAGTACCAGTAGCAGTAGCAGGAGCTACCATTTCACCAGTGATGTACAACGTTGCATTGTACCAGTACCAGTAGCAGTATCAGGAGCAGCCGTTTCACCAGTGATTTACAATGTTGCATTGTACCAGTACCAGTAGCAGGAGCAGCCATTTCACCAGTGATTTACAGAGTTGCATTTTACCAGTGATCAGTAGCAGTAGCAGGACCAGCCATTTCTCTTGTGATTTACAACGTTGCATTGTACCAGTAGCAGTAGCAGGAGTAGCCATTTCACCAGTGATTTACAACGTTGCATTGTACCAGTACCAGTAGCAGGAGCAGCCATTTCACCAGTGATTTACAACGTTGCATTGTACCAGTACCAGTAGCAGTAGCAGGAGCAGGCATTACACCAGTGATTTACAACATAGCATTGTACTAGTACCAGTAGCAGAAGCAGCCATTTCTACAGTGATTTACAACGTTGCACTGTACCAGTACCAGTTCCAGGAGCAGCCATTTCACCAATGATTATAACGTTGCATTGTACCAGTACCAGTAGCAGTAGCAGGAGCAGCCACATCACCAGTGATTTACAACGTTGCATTGTACCAGTAGCAGTAGCAGGAGCAACCATTTCACCAGTGATTTACAACGTTGATTTGTACCAGTACCAGTAGCAGGAGCAGCCATTTCACCAGTGATTTACAACGTTGCACTGTACCAGTACCAGTAGCAGGAGCAGCCATTTCACCAGTGATGTACAACGTTGCATTGTACCAGTACCAGTAGCAGTAGCAGCCATTTCACCAGTGATGTACAACGTTGCATTGTACCAGTACCAGTAGCAGTAGCAGAAGCTACCATTTCACCAGTGATGTACAACGTTGCATTTTACGAGTACCAGTAGAAGTAGCAGGAGCAGCCGTTTCACCAGTGATTTACAACGTTGCATTTTACCAGTACCAGTAGCAGAAGCAGCCATTTCACCAGTGATTTACAACGTTGCATTGTACCAGTACTAGTAGCAGTAGCAGGACCAGCCATTTCTACTGTGATTTACAACGTTGCACTGTACCAGTAGCAGTAGCAGGAGCAGCTATTTCACCAGTGATTTACAAAGTTGCATTGTACCAATACCAGTACCAGTAGCAGGAGCAGCCATTTCAGTGATTTACAACGTTGGATTGTACCAGTGCCAGTAGCAGTAGCAGTAGCAGGAGCAGCCATTTCACCAGTGATTTACAACATTGCATTTTACCAGAACCAGTAGCAGTAGCAGGAGCAGCCATTTCACCAGTGATTTACAACGTTGCATTGTACCAGTACCAGTAGCAGTAGCATGAGCAGCCATTTCACCTGTGATTTACAACGTTGCATTGTACCGGTACCAGTAGCAGTAGCAGGAGCAACCATTTCTACAGTGATTTACAACGTTGCATTGTACTAGTACCAGTAGCAGCAGCAGGAGCAGCCATTTGACCACTGATTTACAACGTTGCATTGTACCAGTACTAGTAGCAGTAGCAGGAGCAGCCATTTGACCAGTGATTTACAACGTTGCATTGTACCAGTACCAGTAGCAGTAGCAGAAATTTCACCATTGATTTACAACGTTGCACTGTACCAGTACCAGAAACAGTAGCTGGAGCAGCCATTTCACCAGTGATTTACAACGTTGCATTGTACCAGTACCAGTACTAGGAGCAGGAGCAGCCATTTCACGCGTGATTTACAATGTTCCACTGTAGCAGTACCAGTAGCAGAAGCAGCCATTCAACCAGAGATTTAGAAAGTTGCATTGTACCAGTACCAGTAGCAGTAGCAGGAGCAGCCATTTCACCAGTGATTTACAAGGTTGCATTGTACCAGTACCAGTACCAGTAGCAGGAGCAGCCATTTCACCAGTGATTTACAACGTTGCACTGTACCAGTACCAGTAGCAGGAGCAGGAATTTCACCAGTGATTTACAACGTTGCACTGTACCAGTACCAGTAGCAGGAGCAGCCATTTCACCAATGTTAATAACATTGCATTGTACCAGTACCAGTAGCACTAGCAGGAGCAGCCACATCACCAGTGATTTACAACGTTGCATTGTACCAGTACCAGTAGCAGTAGCAGGTGCAACCATTTCACCAATGATGTACAACGTTGCATTGTACCAGTACCAGTAGCAGGAGCAGCCGTTTCACCAGTGTTTTACAATGTTGCATTGTATCAGTACCAGTAGCAGTAGCAGGAGCAGCCATATCACCAGTGATTTACAACGTTGCATTGTACTAGTACCAGTAGCAGAAGCCAGAGCAACCATTTAACCACTGATTTACAACGTTGCGTTTACCAGTACCAGTAGCAGTAGCAGGAGCGGATATTTCAGCAGTGATTTACAACGTTGCATTGTACCTGTACCAGTACCAGTAGCAGTAGCAGCCATTTCAGAAGTGATTTACAACGTTGCATTGTACCAGTACCAGTGGCAGTAGCAGGAGCAGCCATTTCGCCAGTGATTTACAACGTTGCCTTGTACTAGTACCAGTAGCAGTAGTACGAGCAGCTATTTCACCAGTGCTTTACAACGTTCATTGTACTAGTACCAGTAGCAGTAGCAGGAGCAGCCATTTCACCAGTGATTTACAACGTTGCATTGTACCTGTACTCGTAGCAGGAGCATCCATTTCTCCAGTGATTTACAACGTTGCATTGTACCAGTACCAGTAGCAGTAGCAGCCATTTTACCAGTGATTTACAACGTTGCAATGTAGTAGTACCAGTAGCAGGAGCAGCCATTTCACCAGTGATTTACAAAGTTGCATTGTACCAGTACCAGTAGCAGTAGCAGGAGCAGCCATTTCAGCAGTGATTTACAACGTTGCATTGTAGCAGTACCATTAGCAGGAGCAGCAGCAGCCGCCATTTCTCCTGTGATTTAGAACGTTGCATTGAACCAGTGCCAGTAGCAGTAGCAGGAGCAGCCATTTCATTAGTAATTTACAACGTTGCATTGTTCCAGTACCAGTAGCAGGAGCAACCATTTCACCAGTGATGTACAACGTTGCATTGTAGCAGTAGCAGTAGCAGGAGCAGCCATTTGACCAGTGATTTACAACGTTGCATTCTACCAGTACCAGCAGCAGGAGCAGCCATATTACCAATGATTATAACGTTGCATTGTACCAGTACCATTAGCAGGAGCAGCAGCAGCCGCCATTTCTCCTGTGATTTAGAACGTTGCATTGAACCAGTACCAGTAGCAGTAGCAGGAGCAGCCGTTTCATCAGTGATTTACAATGTTGCATTGTACCAGTACCAGTAGCAGTAGCAGGAGCAGCCATTTCACCAGTGATTTACAACTAAGCATTGTACTAGTACCAGTAGCAGTAGCAGGAGCAGCCATTTCTACAGTGATTTACAACGTTGCATTGTACTAGTACCAGTATCAGTAGCAGGAGCAGGAGCAGGAGCAGGAGCAGCCTTTTGACCAGTGATTTACAACGTTGCATTATACCATTACCAGTGGCAGTAGCAGTAGCAGGAGCAGCCATTTCACCAGTGATTTACAACGTTGCATTGTACCAGTACCAGTAGCAGGAGCAGGAGCAGCCATTTCACGCGTGATTTACAATGTTCCACTGTACCAGTACCAGTAGCAGAAGCAGCCATTCAACCAGAGATTTACAAAGTTGCATTGAACCAGTACCAGTAGCAGTAGCAGGAGCAGCCATTTCACCAGTGATTTACAACTAAGCATTGTACTAGTACCAGTACCAGTAGCAGGAGCAGCCATTTCACCAGTGATGTACAACGTTGCATTGTACCAGTACCAGTAGCAGTAGCAGGAGCTACCATTTCACCAGTGATGTACAACGTTGCATTGTAGGAGTACCAGTAGAAGTAGCAGGAGCAGCCATTTCACCAGTGATTTACAACGTTGCATTTTACCAGTACCAGTAGCAGAAGCAGCCATTTCACCAGTGATTTACAACGTTGCATTGTACCAGTACTAGTAGCAGTAGCAGGACCAGCCATTTCTACTGTGATTTACAACGTTGCACTGTACCAGTAGCAGTAGCAGGAGCAGCTATTTCACCAGTGATTTACAAAGTTGCATTGTACCAATACCAGTACCAGTAGCAGGAGCAGCCATTTCAGTGATTTACAACGTTGGATTGTACCAGTGCCAGTAGCAGTAGCAGGAGCAGTAGCAGGAGCAGCCATTTCACCAGTGATTTACAACATTGCATTTTACCAGAACCAGTAGCAGTAGCAGGAGCAGCCATTTCACCAGTTATTTACAACGTTGCATTGTACCAGTACCAGTAGCAGTAGCATGAGCAGCCATTTCACCTGTGATTTACAACGTTGCATTGTACCGGTACCAGTAGCAGTAGCAGGAGCAGCCATTTCTACAGTGATTTACAACGTTGCATTTTACTAGTACCAGTAGCAGCAGCAGGAGCAGCCATTTGACCACTGATTTACAACGTTGCATTGTACCAGTACTAGTAGCAGTAGCAGGAGCAGCCATTTGACCAGTGATTTACAACGTTGCATTGTACCAGTACCAGTAGCAGTAGCAGCAATTTCACCATTGATTTACAACGTTGCACTGTACCAGTACCAGAAACAGTAGCTGGAGCAGCCATTTCACCAGTGATTTACAACGTTGCATTGTACCAGTACCAGTACTAGGAGCAGGAGCAGCCATTTCACGCGTGATTTACAATGTTCCACTGTACCAGTACCAGTAGCAGAAGCAGCCATTCAACCAGAGATTTACAAAGTTGCATTGTACCAGTACCAGTAGCAGTAGCAGGAGCAGCCATTTCACCAGTGATTTACAAGGTTGCATTGTACCAGTACCAGTACCAGTAGCAGGAGCAGCCATTTCACCAGTGATTTACAACGTTGCACTGTACCAGTACCAGTAGCAGGAGCAGGAATTTCACCAGTGATTTACAACGTTGCACTGTACCAGTACCAGTAGCAGGAGCAGCCATTTCACCAATGTTAATAACATTGCATTGTACCAGTACCAGTAGCACTAGCAGGAGCAGCCACATCACCAGTGATTTACAACGTTGCATTGTACCAGTACCAGTAGCAGGAGCAGCCGTTTCACCAGTGTTTTACAATGTTGCATTGTACCAGTACCAGTAGCAGTAGCAGGAGCAGCCATATCACCAGTGATTTACAACGTTGCATTGTAGCAGTACCAGTACCAGTAGCAGTAGCAGGAGCAGCCATTTCAGAAGTGATTTACAACGTTGCATTGTACCAGTACCAGTAGCAGTAGCAGGAGCAGCTATTTCGCCAGTGATTTACAACGTTGCATTGTACTAGTACCAGTAGCAGTAGTACGAGCAGCTATTTCACCAGTGCTTTACAACGTTCATTGTACTAGTACCAGTAGCAGTAGCAGGAGCAGCCATTTCACCAGTGATTTACAAAGTTGCATTGTACCAGTAGCAGTAGCAGTAGCAGTAGCAGGAGCAGCCATTTCAGCAGTGATTTACAACGTTGCATTGTAGCAGTACCATTAGCAGGAGCAGCAGCAGCCGCCATTTCTCCTGTGATTTAGAACGTTGCATTGAACCAGTGCCAGTAGCAGTAGCAGGAGCAGCCATTTCATTAGTAATTTACAACGTTGCATTGTTCCAGTACCAGTAGCAGGAGCAACCATTTCACCAGTGATGTACAACGTTGCATTGTACCAGTAGCAGTAGCAGGAGCAGCCATTTCTACAGTGATTTACAACGTTGCATTGTACTAGTACCAGTATCAGTAGCAGGAGCAGGAGCAGGAGCAGCCTTTTGACCAGTGATTTACAACGTTGCATTGTACCAGTACCAGTAGCAGGAGCAGGAGCAGCCATTTCTCGCGTGATTTACAATGTTCCACTGTACCAGTACCAGTAGCAGAAGCAGCCATTCAACCAGAGATTTACAAAGTTGCATTGTACCAGTACCAGTAGCAGTAGCAGGAGCAGCCATTTCACCAGTGATTCACAAGGTTGCATATTACCAGTACCAGTAGCAGGAGCAGCAATTTCAGCGGTGATTTACAAGGTTGCACTGTACCAGTACCAGTTCCAGGAGCAGCCATTTCACCAATGATTATAACGTTGCATTGTACCAGTACCAGTAGCTGTAGCAGGAGCAGCCACGTCACCAGTGATTTACAACGTTGCATTGTACCAGTACCAGTAGCAGTAGCAGGAGCAACCGTTACACCAGTGATTTACAATGTTGCATTGTACCAGTACCAGTAGCAGGAGCAGCCATATCACCAGTGATTTACGACGTTGCATTGTACTAGTACCAGTAGCAGTAGCCGGAGCAACCATTTCACCACTGATTTACAACGTTGCGTTTACCAGTACCAGTAGCAGTAGCAGGAGCAGATATTTCACCAGTGATTTACAACGTTGCATTTTACCAGTACCAGTAGCAGGAGCAGCCATTTCACCAGTGATTTACAGCGTTGCACTGTACCAGTACCAGTAGCAGGAGCAGCCATTTCACCAGTGATGTACAACGTTGCATTGTACCAGTACCAGTAGCAGGAGCAGGAGCTACCATTTCACCAGTGATGTACAACGTTGCATTGTACCAGTACCAGTAGCAGTAGCAGGAGCAGCCGTTTCACCAGTGACTTACAATGTTGCATTTTACCAGTACCAGTAGCAGAAGCAGCCATTTCACCAGTGATTTACAACGTTGCATTGTACCAGTACCAGTAGCAGTAGCAGGACCAGCCATTTCTCCTTTGATTTACAACGTTTCACTGTACCAGTAGCAGTAGCAGGAGCAGCCATTTCACCAGTGATTTACAAAGTTGCATTGTACCAGTACAAGTACCAGTAGCAGGAGCAGCCATTGCACCAGTGATTTACAACGTTGCATTGTACCAGTACCAGTAGCAGTAGCAGCAATTTCACCATTGATTTACAACGTTGCACTGTACCAGTACCAGAAACAGTAGCAGGAGCAGCCATTTCACCAGTGATTTACAACGTTGCACTGTACCAGTACCAGTAGCAGGAGCAGGAGCTGCCATTTCACGCGTGATTTACAATGTTCCACTGTACCAGTACCAGTAGCAGAAGCAGCCATGCAACCAGAGATTTACAAAGTTGCATTGTACCAGTACCAGTAGCAGTAGCAGGAGCAGCCATTTCACCAGTGACTTACAAGGTTGCATTGTTACAGTACCAGTACCAGTAGCAGGAGCAGCCATTTCACCAGTGATTTACAACATTGCACTGTACCAGTACCAGTAGCAGGAGCAGCCATTTCACCAGTGATTTACAACGTTGCATTGTACTAGTACCAGTAGCAGGAGCAGCAATTTCACCAATGATAATAACGTTGCATTGTACCAGTACCAGTAGCAGTAGCAGTAGCAGCCATTTTACCAGTGATTTACAACGTTGCAATGTAGTAGTACCAGTAGCAGGAGCAGCCATTTCACCAGTGATTTACAAAGTTGCATTGTACCAGTACCAGTAGCAGTAGCAGGAGCAGCCATTTCAGCAGTGATTTACAACGTTGCATTGTACCAGTACCAGTAGCAGGAGCAGCCATTTCACCAGTGATTTACAACGCTACGTTGTAGCAGCACCAGTAGTAGCAGTAGGTGCAGCATTTCTTTTTGTCAGTGACTTGCTTTATTAGATATTGCTTTTAGTACTACTGTAGTTGCCTTAATACAGCTATTTGGCAGTGTTAACGTGTTGTACCCTGTACAGTGACTGAAATCTAGGACACTGATTAGAGTACGTGTGCATCCCTGTTGCTGAAGTCTTGTGAGAATTTATGTTCATCAGTCCCTCAGCGACCGACGCCGCAACAACTTGTGATCCTTTTCCATCCGTCTGATTCTTTCCTTCCAGGTAGTCGTTAAATTGGAATGGCAAAGGCTGCCATGTTTTGGTTCCTGGTTGTTTCCACAGGCAACCTTCAGTATTTGTTTAGTGGGAATAAGAATAAGAAATTAACCCTTGGATGGGGACGCCTGGATGATATAATGGAACAACAAAAAATTAAAAAGGCCTTTATCCTCATTGTCATGTAAGTAATGGCTTGCTTAACCTCAGGGACGATCATCTCCCAGTCTTAGACAGTTAATATTTTGTCAGAAGTTTCATTTATACTACGGGGTGTCTTGGTACTACATACGGAATTATTTTACCGTATTTCAAACCATGTGTTGAACCAAAAGCAGTGACATCATCTGCATGTGCATCCCTATTATTAACTGCACCAGTTATGTACATTGCTACCATAATTGTCGTAAATGACGCCTCAGTTACTTAAATTTGTGTCAGTTGTTGTGTCCGTATCTGCCCATTACAGAAATAGCGAAGAGTAGAACTTTTTTATTACTGTGTCGCAATTGTTTGTCCTTTGTTGTAAATGTTAGTGATACTGTGTTACACATGCGCAGTGCGCGGCCCTAACGTTTCTGCCTTAAAATGGCGGTTGTCGAATTATCTGCAGCTGTCGGGGTCATTACCTGCCCGAATTTCTTCAAGTTATTCAAACTTTTACTTGGCAGTCTCGAAGCGATTCTTTTTCTCGACGTGTAAGAGTGCAAAACATACAGCAGCAAACTAGGACACACTTTACAGGAATCCGACTTTCACCAACAGCAAACAGAACAATCATCTCCTGTGGCTGGCTTGCCTTATTTGAGTGGCATAAGCGACCGTATAGACGAGGCCTAGCGCGCACAGTAATTCAAACAATATTCCCGGGCAGCCACTAGGTCTGTTGATGACTGCGTATGTTTCTGTAGATGGTCTCGTGCGAACTTCTATATGAAAGTGGCAAAGTCTGTAGGATGAACACTATTCTGCTTCAAAAACAGGAACTTTTAAAATGACATACTTTTCACTGCTATTTAATTTTTGTGACCGAACGTTCTTAAATTATTTTAAACCAAACTTTCCCAACACGCGTATATTTAAGGTGAACTCCAATAATATCTTCTGCTGAATTAAACATGATGTAGTCGCAAACGAAACTGTCAGCCCCGTTATAATTCAGTTAAAGCACACGTATCTTAAGGCGCTGAACATAGGGAAACTGTCACTTAAAGAAGACACAGTCACGTTGGTTTAACTGTCATACTTGTTTTGAGGTATTTAACCGTTTCGAGGATCCTCATCCAATATATAAGACTAATTAATGGATTACGTCGCATATGTTATCGGATTAGTGTTTTGAACTCAGTTTCAATAAATTTTATCCCGCTATAGACCTGATAACAGGTAACAAATGAAGCACCACCACTTGGTATGCAAACTAATAGAGGGTTTTATTTGCTATAAAAACACACACAGCTGTTGACAACACTATTCACATAGTTCTGCATGCTCTTCGTTCCTCATTACCAACCCTTTCATTTCCATTCAGTTGCCCAGTGCCTTCAGCACTGTGAGAAGGAAGAAGACAAGGTGCTGGTGATGAACAGGTGGGATGAAGGCCTAATGCTCTTCGTATCGTCGTCCTCTTCTGTAACCTCTATCTTCCTGAGTACAGTTTTCCTTGAGGTATGTTAGTCAGAGGAACTGGGCATCGTTTTTTTTCATAATGATGTAAATGCACGTCCAGTAATTGCTACTTACTTCTGTAACCAATAGCGAGTGGGAACTGTTTTCAAATAATGTAAGGTACAAACAGAAAAACCAGCAAACTCCACGTCCCAATTCCCTATCTCTCCCACAATGAAATACATTCGCCAAGGTTGGTCACACCACCTGTAATCCTGTTCCATTATAAAACACGGCACACATTTTTTTCTAAAAACAAAATCCAGATTCTACAGTGACTACTGACGAAGACACCGGACGTTCACTACAGGGTGGCAGCCCATCAGCACTGCCTCACTGTGTAACCCCCTCCCCCCTGGCCTCTGGGAGATGACGTACACGAAGGCACTCACTAGGCAGCCTGTTTACTGGCGTGGCGGCATACATGACACTAAAAGGAGAGCCTGCTCCCGGGACATCAGCGCGACAGCGCAGTCAGTACCCCCACTTGCACAGCTGGCCATTGCCACAGCACCCACATGGCCCCTTCCTCAACGGTATGTGCCTCAACACCATCGACTCAAATTTTCATGTTTCCTAATTTCCTTAAGCGGCGGGCTCTAAGGTATTTTCAGCTGAAGAGGCCACAGAAACAATCCCTTTGTACGGCATTCCCTAATTTTCATCTAGTATGTTTCAGGATTTCTGCTCACATAACGGCATGATGCACCTAACAGCGCCGTTCTTCCCAGCTTCTGATGGTGAAACCGAGGAGTTCGTCGTTAGCGTTACGATGCAGATCCTTAGAATTCTGCGTCCAACGCCGAGAACCTGATCCAATCTGTCTTCCTACAAGACCACTATCGTGGAATTGCTTCGTAGCTGCCAACACTGGACCGTCTGTGACTTCTTGAGACGTGCACTTCCACACACCACCCCCAACTTCGCCACAGGTACTCTATGGGCACAGAGCACTTGGCTCACGTCTTTCTGAGGGTCCCAGAATGGGTGGAGTCAACGATGCCGACTGTGGACGATCATACACAGTCGATTCCAATTGCGCCACGCTCGTACGACATGCCAACCAGCTGTGCACACAATCCGTGGCTTCCACCTGAGGACAACTACCATTGGCTTTAGAAGTCTCTGAAACTTGTATCTGGATCTGAGTGATATTGAGCCAGTTCTCTGCCGGTTCCCTATAGAATGGGACTCTTTTCCAACACCAGTAACACTATCTACCAATACGGAACAGGTAACGGTACTTGCTACAAGGAATTCCAGCATAACACGTCTCTGCAGCAAGCAGAGGACACGTCGTCACCAGAAATCAAGATGGACAGCAGAACTAACTGCATTGCCCACCAACAAGTAGCACCCTTCTGTACGGGGATCACAATACAGACAGGAACACATGAATATTCGCCGAATGAATGGCGGAGGGATGCTAACAACGACTTCTGGCAGCAGGTAAGCGTCGACAGCGTGCCTTTCGTTGGGGCCAGCCACTGACATTGAGGGAGAAATAAAGCCCAACAACCTGGCTGCTGCAAAAGACTTGTAAATGTGCTGTGCCAACGTCAAACTCAGTATCTACGTTACGTGTGTAGGGACCTTGATGCGCCCATAGACTAAATGAATTCGAGCCCCGATTTCCATCTCCCAAGGTTACATTTGAACAAACTAACCATAATGGCATTAAAAATGTTACAGGTCACTGCAATAAGCTTTATAATTGATGAAATCAACAGCTCACTTTGGTCGGCAAACGATGATCGAAGGGCTCACTGTGTCGAAAATCTATGGATACTCGTCACTGAACGCTGGCACTTATTTTAGCTTGACCAGAGGTGGAAACATTCCACACGTCTTCCAGAGGGTTGAAATGACGTAATGAAGCACTGTTTGTGCAAATAAAGTGCCAATTGGAAATTTGGACAACTGAAATGTTTTGATTCGACATTCTATTTCACAAGGGTGTTGGTGCCTGCATCGGCTAGCTCCAGCCCAACAGAAGGGCTGTGAGTTAAGTTCACGAGTGGACAGTCCATTCTATGTTGTGGTCGCTGCTGCTGAGTCCAGTTATATTCACGAAGGATGATAGCAACGATGCCGATCGAAACCTAATTGCCGCCAAAACTATTAACTTTAAGAAAGAATACTGAACAAGTAGCACAAAATAGTATCCTATGTCCACAAAATAAAAGCAATTTTATGTCTAAAGGCTGAAGCATGACAATAAATAAATCAAAATACTCAACCCGAATGTATCCCCAACACTGTCATCAGAACATGTAGTGGTCATCTGAGCTAGCGGATATTAGACTGCCTACAAGGTGAGCTGGAAGGGTCTACCAAAGGTCTCCTACTACGACTGGACCAATGAAGACATCTGAAGACCCAGTATCGACAACTGCTTGATTAGCACGATCAGTGGGGAATGGGGAAGATACCTGAGCTTTCAGCTAAGACCGATGTGTGCACTAAGATGTAAAACACAGTGACAGAGAAGATCGAAACTCCCGTCACTCTACACTTAATGAAAATCGATGATGGTTGAATGACCCTTGGATGGAGACATGAGAATACCTGCTTGGAAAACTCCTTCAAGACGACGATCAAAACGATACCCAACTTCACATGCTACTCAGCTACGCGGTAGACAATTAATACGCCAATATTTTTTAACTATACCGTCTGCCAGAGGAGGAGGAGGAGGAGGAGGAGGAGGAGGAGGAGGAGGAGGACTAGTCATAACGAAATAGGAAAGTTCCACATACAGTAATATTCATGTCTAAGTTTCGAAACAAATGAAAGCACGAATTATCCCAATCCGAACCACGTTACCGAGCGATCCAGGACACTGTTTACGATGACTACCATACGGAAACTAACAAAATCTGTAGAAAAAGAAACAGTAGAGGAGAAATATCCGTCTAATCCCAACAGCTGAATACCAATCTGCTTGATTAACACACTTGTGCAGGTTCAGAAAGTCGTCTCTGCAACAGGCTGTACCCACACAAGGGGTTTAGTGCCAGTTTGCCCTCGGAAAGGCGTATGTATTTTAGATCCATTTAATAAGGTGATCCAAACAACAGCTCAAAAAAATTACGCAAAGTGCCATATGAATTATGTATTTCGGACAGACTGCCGGTTGGAACAGATACCAGTATTATCAGAAACAATTATCTGTTGTCGTCCATAGACGCACGTATTCTTTGTTTTGCCTACTGGCTACCGGTTTTAGACAGTTACCACCTCTGGCCAATCTGGTCAGAAGTTATCACGATACATAGTTAATTTTTTTATGCATAATTCCACTGGGACTGTGTGTACCACGACCATATTATTGTCACCATATTTTGGATAGATAGCCGGCCGGTGTGGCCGAGTGGTTCTAGGCGCTTCAGTCTGGAACCGCGTGACCGCTACGGTCGCAGGTTCGAATCCTGCCTCGGGCATGGATGTGTGTGATGTCCTTAGGTTTGTCAGGTTTAAGTAGTTCAAGTTCTAGGGGACTGATGACCTCAGATGTTAAGTCCCATAGTGCTCAGAGCCATTTTATTTAGGACAAATGGCAGCATAGGACGTAAATATTGAATTTCTTTATTTTGCAGATCGATTTTCATCACCTGTGTGACCATCTTCAGTTCTCATATCATAATAACACAACAATTTCCATGAAGTGTAATATTTAATTTGATGATTAATTCCAGGAGGTTCTTCACTTTTACTGCATACAAGGGCCTATCATGTAACCTTATCAGCTGCCGATCCAAATATTATGTAAATGTCTCTCAAATTATTATTTTCTCTCTGTAATGGGAAACGTACGGTGTTACGGGCAACCTTAATATATACAGGGTGTTACAAAAAGGTACGGCCAAACTTCCAGGAAACATTCCTCACACACAAATAAAGAAAAGATGTTATGTGGACATGTGTCCGGAAACGCTTAATTTCCATATTAGAGCTCATTTTAGTTTGTTCATCCACCTACGCTCAATGGAGCACGTTATCGTGATTTCATATGGGATACTCTACCTGTGCTGCTAGAACATGTGCCTTTACAATTACGGCACAACATGTGGTTCATGCACGAAGGAGCTCCTGCACATTTCAGTCGAAGTGTTCGTACACTTCTCAACAACAGATTCGGTGACCGATGGATTGGTAGAGGCGGGCCAAGTCCATGGCCTCCACGCTCTCCTGACCTCAACCCTCTTGACTTTCATTTATGGGGGCATTTGAAAGATCTTGTCTACGCAACCCCGGTACCAAATGTAGAGACTCTTCATGCTCGTATTGTGGACGGCTGTGATACAATACGCCATTCTCCATGGCTGCATCAGCGCATCAGGGATTCCATGCGACGGAGGGTGGATGCATGTATCCTCGCTAACGGAGGACGTTTTGAACATTTCCTGTAACAAAGTGTTTGAAGTCACGCTGGTACGTTCTGTTGCTGTGTTTCCATTCCATGATTAATGTGATTTGGAGAGAAGCAATAAAATGAGCTCCAACATGGAAAGTAAGCATTTCCGGACACATGTCCACATAACATATTCTCTCTTTGTGTGTGAGGAATGTTTCCTGAAAGTTTGGTCGTACCTTTTTGTAACACCCTGTATATGTAGCCTGTCACGCCAGTCGTCAAGCTTGCATCTTAAGCATTTATGTCAAAAACTGAAAGTCAAAGGCAGTGCTAAGTTTTAAATAGATGCTAACTGCAGCCTGCAGCTTTGAAGAACAGAGTGCAGGGACAAGTAAAGAAAAACTTACTGTCGATAGTTATTTTATTGAAAATAAACTTACTATCCAAGGCGTAGGGAATCCTTTAAACTCTGCATATTGCCGCTAAGGGTGCACTGATTACCATCTCAGAAGTGGAAATCGGATATAAAGTTGCAACGTTACGGTCGGGGGAAACGTTTGATTCTACCAGTTTTCTTTCCCCTGTGACCTAACTGTTTTGTCATGTGTGAAGTTATGTGGCGTAGTGTCTTTGGAGTCGGGTCGTGTTTTAAGATGGCGCATTTTGGCATTTGGTGGCGCGCTCTTTTAGTTGATGTTCATGCCTGAAGACTATGTTATGTTACGTGTTTTCTTTTACTTTTTAATTTTGTATGTCTAGTTCCGTAGGACTAAATTGATGAGCAAATATTGAAGGCCATGGAACGTGTCAGTACATGGAATTACAACACAAAAGTAGTTTATGAACCGACAAACATTAGGTTTATGTAAACGTAATCAACAATGAAAAATTAAGCTAATTCTTGTGTTACAAAGAACTCCTCGACAAAATAGAAGAAGTGACACATGAGGAAGCTCTTCGGTTTCGATTTGAAAGCGCATGCATTACTGCAGAAGAGTCAAGGAAGTGCGATCGAAATGCAGACAATTTCTATCTAATATTAACTAAGTGAAAGGTGCTAATGTTTGGAAATAAGCTGATATTGTTGACAAAGAACTACATAAATAATATATACACTAAGAGGCCAATGTTAAGAACAGGGGTTGACAAGAGGTTAGGAATTACACCGCTTATTGACCGAACCGGCCGTTTCTGAGCCAAAAATGTCCTTTTAGAATGGGGAGAGTTACTCCAAAATACACCACCATAAGTCATAAGCGAATGAAATTAATCAAAGCAGACTACTTTCCGTGACGACTTATCACTTGCTTAGATACCGTTCGAATAGTAAAAATGGCAGCGATAAGTCTGAACAAGATCCTGAATGTGAGGTTTCCATGACAGTTTACTATTTAGCTCAACACCTAGGAATCTGAACATTTCAGTTGCACTAATCATACGCCCACTCTGGCGTCATCTGCATTTTAAGGAACGATACGGAATAGTGTTTTTCCTGCTTTTTCTACGGATGGATGACAAAGAATGTAATAGTTCCGGGTTTAGCTGGTCGGTGATACGACGACGATCACAATGAGTTTCTTCCAGGGGGTTCATCCTGATTGCGACTGCGTGAGGTGTTCTGTGTGAATAGCGAGATTTTGAAGTTGAGTGGAGTTCCAGCTTCGCGGACCAGGGACGCAGTTATTTGGCGGTGTCACAGTCACAGCGCTTGGTGATCGTTCGACGAGGCACTTCTCGTTCAAGAAGTCTAGGTTGGGCGTCATGGAGATCGTTTTATTTAAGCGTTATTTTTGTTACAGTTCATCTTTACATTACATTTTGATACACAAGTGACGTGAGAATGTGCGAAGTGTGTTGGATTAGCTTTGTTTTTTCAGGGAAGTCTCCACTGAGTATGTTAAGTAAACGGTCGACTTGTGGTGGTGGAGGGGGGGGGGGGGGGTGCCAGTGGAGATGGATGAGCGCAATTTGGTAAAATTTGGGAAGATGAAGTATGGGACGCATTGTGTAGCTGGCTGTTAGCTTTACAATAAGATCTGCTGGTGGTAATTTCTAGTGAGGAGGAATACGACTACAAAACGTAAATTTGAGGTGTTCTATATCTACATATATGTACTAGAACACTTTTTGTATGCTATGTTTGACCAGCACTAGACATTCAATCTCACTAGAGGTAAGTGGATAGTATTATTATATACAATGGAATTAACCCAGATAACCCTGACGTCTTTCTGGAAGGACGACGTCACTCACTGTTGAAATTATTTATTTTTGCGAATAACGCACTGTTGCAACGGCCTGTGGCGCATTGTTATATGAAGCAGACAGAGTCAGTTGCGTGCTGCGACAGTCAGTTTGACGCTGTCGTTCATAGTGAGTGAGAAACTGTGTCTTGAAAATAGGGCCGATTTGACCATGGACCAACTGACTGCCCTTGTCATCGATGGGTATGTATATTTTCTTTCATACTGCGTCAATAATTCTGAAACTTGTCATATAATATCTTAAAGAAGTAACCTATATTGTTTATGGGTTCATATTACGATTGAAAGTTTTTGTCAGTTGTAATTCAATAATGTTTTCAACCGTCGTCCCAGAAGGACGTCAGGGTAATATGTTGTCATTTTGTATTCACAGTAAACTATATACACTGATGGAACTTTTGGACAAAAAAAATGGTTCAAATGGCTCTGAGCACTATGGGACTTAACTGCTGAGGTCATCCGTCCCCTAGAACTTAGAACTACGTAAACCTAACTAGCCTA
This sequence comes from Schistocerca nitens, assembly GCF_023898315.1. Lineage (NCBI taxonomy): Eukaryota > Metazoa > Arthropoda > Insecta > Orthoptera > Acrididae > Schistocerca > Schistocerca nitens. The sequence continues at coordinate 678,531 of NW_026045657.1, forward strand.
AGGACGTCACACACATCCATGCCCGTGGCAGGATTCGAACCTGCGACCGTAGCGGTCGCTCGGCTCCAGACTGTAGTGCGTAGAACCGCAAGGCCACTGACATATAGATAGGACCTTTAACATACGGTACAAGGAACACCTGTTAGAATTATAAAAATTGGTGCTCCTACTTTCTACTTTCGACGAGTCTCTATTAATATCGGGACAGAATTCAAAAGAGGTAGACGCAATGTCGATTCTACATAGATAGAAGAAATGGTCGAAACGTGAGGTATTGGAAGCACTCGAGATCCTTGGACATGCGATCACTAATTAAATGACGAACTACAGTTGAGAAGCAAAAGTGTCTGTTTAACGCTTGTCAGCCATTGCTCGAGACTACGTAACGTTGTGACAAATGTTTCCTTTCTCTTAAATTTCGAGAACGTTATTTGTTTATTTACTTAGCGGACCCTGCATTTCCTTACCGATAGCCAGCTATAAGGAACTATTCCGGTTATTCAGGTTTCACATGAATATTTATTTCTTTTTTTTGCATATGGTAAGATCCTCTTTACTAAAGAATGTATAGAGCAGTAATTTATCAGCACATATTTCTGTAACCAACCATTTAATTCAATTTGTGCTACGTACTGTCGTGGTCATTTTTGCTTTTACACCATGTAAAGTTTTACTTAAAATTAATTTATATTATACTGACGCGTCAATGCTATAATTTTTACATGGTCGAGCGTGTGTCATGCTACTAACCTTCAGCAATGGCGCACTCTGCATTACGTCTGCTTGGCATCGTAACCAGTTGCTAAACGTTCAGTTCAGTGCCTGTGCGTATTATAAGCTGCATCTGCTTTTCATAGAGGACTTAATCTATGGTTTCTGCTATTTGACTAAAGCGTTTTAGATTACATTTTTGGCTTATTCGGTATTATGGTAGTATGTTTTGTTCTATTTACGTCAAATCACTGTTGTAATTTATTTCATATTTTAGACGATTATTTTGGAATATGTTTGAAAGATTATAGGTGGCTTTATCGTTCTGAAGAAAATATCCTTAGTGATACTGAAGCCTAATCAAGGCTTATTACAATGAATTTTATACAACCGATGGACTGTATGTATCATTTATGGAAATAAATGAATGTGTCGCAGTGTATACTTAGCTTATAGCCTACTTTGATGACCTGCCTGCTTACTAGATTTCAATTTTACTACTTTTTGCATTGCTCTCTACTGACTATTGGCCAATTTCCTTGACCTAAACTATCTCAATTATCATCTTGATGTGTTCCACGATTTACGATGAGCCAGGGTGGATTGAATTCGTCAACTGTCAAGTGAATACAGTGTATCTAAATTTTCTCTCTAACTATTTTTGTACCATAGTAAGTGCAATGAATATGAAGTAACCATGTTATAGGTAACCACCAAAGGTGTATGAAATATGGTAATACGATGATTTTTTGACCCCAAGTTATGAAGTGTAGTTGAAGAGCCAGTATCAGAAGAAAGCTTTCCGATCACGGTATTTTAAGATACACAGAATTTGGGAATAATGCAATAAAACTTGGATCCCGAAAATGCATTACTGCAAAGTATTTTCAGAAATTACATTCAGACGTGCGTTTTTCGCACTCCTTTCGTATCTTTTGTAACATTTAATCGTGCAGTGTCATTTCTGTAATTTTTTTATCTAAACATCACGCCCTGTTGGTCCTTCATTTTCTATACCTAAGAATACACGTACTTCGGAGAGGATGGAAGCAAGCTATATCTGTGTCTAGTCCTTCAAACTGCAGTCTCGCTCTAAAGTAGCCGTAATAGAGTCATTTTCGTGACTAGACCGTTTCGCATGAAAGCATGGCTTGTTTGTTAGAATATCCAGTGTGGGCCACAGAAGGCCTTTACTTGTTCTCACAAACAGCAATATGGACCTTTGAAACCTCCTGCAGGTTTGGTTACGAGAAGAGATCCCTCTCCCTGAATTTTGGCACGTCACGATCCATCCTGCTGCATTCTGGCTAATTGTCTGAACTGAACGTTGTTCACGCGGCAATTTTGCGTGGCCTCATTGGCCGGAAAGGCGAGCGCCACCTTCCACCTCTTTGCACGGGGGATAGAGGCTGACTTAGGAAGTGGAGTTGTGTTCCTGTCGTCCAAGCGTAAGTCGCGATGCGTGTATGGAGTCAGGAACCAAGCGAACATTAAAGCATCAGCGGTTTTCTTGTTCTCACAGCTATTACTGTCCCTATTTCTTATCCTTTTGCGCGTGAAATTCTTTGAATGTCATGTTGGATTCAGCATCCGAGCTTTGTCGGACCTCATGCACGTGGAGACACTTTACAACCACGTTAACTAAATTCACCCGCTTTCCATGTATGTGTTTCACCTTCAGCGAGTTGTAGGATTCAGTATTTTGCGAGTGAAATGAATATTTGGTGCCGTTAATTGGAGCCTGATCTTATGACAATGTGGCGATAAGTTGGTTTTAGTACTGCTTGGCAGAAACTTAGTTGCACGTGGCTGAGAAACAGATCATGTGCAGTGGTGTAGGTTATAGAGCGTGTGACGAATGCTCAGTGACTGACCTAACATGTGGAAGGGAACCTGGTTTGCTATTCTTCCTTCCGTATAGTGGGTTGTTCCCCAGTTTATGTATCTCCAACGGCGGCTGCCAGTTAATCCTCTCCATCTCTTCGCAATTACGAACGTGACTTTCTAGCAGTAATTGTCAGGCTCCGTCTCTCTTCCCTTTTTCCCCGCTCTATATATTATCTTTTGTTCGGGCTACCTAAGTTTAAGATTACATCTGCACAACCATACCTCGCTTGCAACCAATACTGCGGTTCGCTGTAATAAACTAGTGTTGGAAATGCCTTCTTTCCATGACACACAACCCCAACAAACAGTAGATGAAACGCATGAAATCGCGAAGAACTTGTGGCAGGTCCTTTGCAGGACAAATAAGGTCATAAAAATAGCGTTCTGTTTTCCTAAGGCCGTCACGGATCTCTGCTCTTCTGCTGAATTAAACCTAGTTGCCAGAGCGTTACATTTCAGGCCCGTTCCGACCATTGCACGAGCGAAGGAATAGTTTAATATCGCTCCTACCAGTAAAGGAAGCATCATGTCTTACTACTAGACACGATGTAAAATTCTACTTGCGGTGAAAGGGGATGCTTGACTTCACACTATGACCTCAAGGGGTAAGTGTGTATTTGTAACCTTCCAAAAGCGATTTTCCTTTTCCGCCCTTCTGAATATCTACCCTTATGGCGGTAAGCTGTCGTCAAGTAGTCACAACCATTCCCACTTTCTTTGTTGGAATACTAATCCTAGGAAAACCGTATTTCACAAAACCAGACACCTCTTAACATTAAAAACAGACTTGGAGAAGATAGCGAACCGACTAGCGTGGGTGATGTCCTGCATTTAGTAGTACCAGGTGATACTGTCATGATACGTGTTTTTCCCAATTCCTCTGGTTTGTTTAATGTGCATCTGTAGAGGTAACTAGTCACAGGACGGGAGTGGGCAGTGGACTCCGAACGTCCTGCGGTCGAATCCCGACAGCTCTCCCTCTGCAACAGCTGACCCTCACGACACGTTACTGATTAGCCGCATCAGCGGGCTAGAGACTAACTTATAGGGAACGGACAGGAAACACGAGGCAGCTATGAAAAAGAAAATAGTTACAACAGCGATTTCAATTTTTATATGACCAAAGGTGTAATAGGCATCTATGGTGATGTTTAAGTTTACCGTCTTGACTAATGTATATTTTGTTGCTCAGAAAATGGTTCAAAAACCTAAGTGCACAATACTCGTCAGTGCACCCAATGAACTGGCTCTGAACGCCGACTATCGTGTCCCGGAAACACACGTTGTCGCACCTAGAGGCCAAACGATTCATTAAATACTTATGGAGCCGAAGTAAGAGGCAGAGGAATAACGCGGCACCTTAATGTTTTACTTTTCTCTAACCTACTTCCAATAACCACTGTTCAAATGCTACTGCAATAAACAGGCTAGTGATGCCGACAGCTAAAATCCACATTGTAAAAAGTGAGATTCCCATTTGCTCTCTTTCCGTTACGAGAATGTCATTCTGACTGTAAAACCTAAAAAACGGCCGCCAGTACAGAAGAGACAAATAATAGTTATCTTGCCTAAACTTACTGGCTGAACAAAGAACGGGACTTTGCTCAGTTAATTCAGTCCAGTAAAAAGGTGATTCAAAAATGGTTCAAATGGCTCTGAGCACTATGGGACTTAACATCTGTGGTCATCAGGCCCCTAGAACTTAGAACTACTTACTTAAACCTAACTAACCTGAGGACATCACACACATCCATGCCCGAGGCAGGATTCGAACCTGCGACCGTAGCAGTTGCGAGGTTCCGGACTGAGCGCCTAGAACCGCTAGACCACCGCGGCCGGCAAGGTGATTCAAGCAAGCACAATTTAATCTGGAAAAACGCAATTATTGCTTAAATGTTGAGACTCATATGAAATAGGACTAATATGAAATATTAAACACACACAGAGAAGGGCAGCACGAATGGTCACAGGTTTGTTCCACCCGTGGTAAAGTGTCACAGAGACACGTGAATAGAGCGGGGAGAAACACAGCAGTGGGACGTGCCTTCTGCCATGCAGAGTGTAGATCAAGATTTCTGAACTTCGTACAGTTCTATTCACGTTACTACACACCGCAAATTTTTACTGCTCTTCATCAGTGTCTGGCTGGGGTTGCCTTCCATTTACGTTTGATCACGACTGATAAAGAGTTGTCCATTAATGGCGAATGGAAACATCGCTGACATCTGGGGGAAACTTGGTATTAACTGAACAGAGTACCGGTTTCACAGCTTACAGCCACATCTTCAGGTGCAGCCTACATGTTTAAGAACTAAACGGTAAACTGTATTGCAATTTTATGCTATTATATAACGTTAAATGTAATAGGAGACTTCTACTTACAAGAATTATTACAATACTCGTCCTCCACTATTGTTTGGTGCCAAGGCAAGAAAAGGCACGATATTAAAAGTCGGTGTACGTCTTCTCCTTCAGTGGCAGTAGAGTACCTAAGGAAACAGTTACGAACCTAAACATCAGCTACCCAAATTTACATATTATTGTAATGTGTTTTAGAGGAAGTTACCAAACCACCTCGCGACGATAAACACTGTTTTGACAAATTCCGGAAAGTAACTACATAGCTTGTATTGGATGTTATTTGCATGTAGTATCAGCAAATTATTTCTACAGATAATAATTGAGACTACACTGAAATCTCAAAACATAAAGGAAAACATACATACTGCGCTGTTAAGTTTCAGCTCGACGTTATCTTCTCGGCACATTTACCGAGTTAAGCAAGGTAGAACAAGTATTTCGGCTTCTGAATCTGCATGGTCGAAGAAACCTACATTTGTAATGCTGTTTTCTTCTGCGATGTTTTGTGAAGAAAAAATATACCTTATGTGTCCTAGGGCACAGCCACGCGTTGTCATTTTTATTGACAAATCCCAGTGTGCTGTGACATTACATTCAAATCCATGTCGTATAATGGCCTTAAAGTAGCCAGAAAACATGAAGCTTGATGTCTGCTGAACGCAGTGTTTCGTTTCCAAAAGTGTGAAAATACATGCAGAAAGGAAGAGGAGATGTCTTCTGTAAAGTCTGCTTTTTGCGAAGTGGTTGTTAGCTGTCGGCATCACTAGCTTGTTTACTGCAGTAGCTTTTGAACAGTGAGTATCGGAAGTAGGTTAGAGAAAAGTAACTGACTATGAGACAAATACCACAGCAACCACCTTTCGTTATCTGGCAAACTTGTCGAATTTATTAAAAATCAGAGCTTTTACAAGTGCTTCGCTAGAATAGTAAAATAGCGACATGGAACACAAATTCATGTACCCGCGTTAACGATATGCAATTTCTGAGCATTTATTTTAGACAATAACGGCTGTACTACTCAACACACAATAAATAGATCCCACTGAACACATTTTCTTAACGAACGTTCAAAGGGTAAATGAAATGACCAGTCGGCATAAATTTACACACACTGGAGCATGTCAAAAGCATGCTCAACAGTAACAATGTTGGCTTCAACATATTAATAAAATTGTAATGATACGAAAACAATCTTCCCATTCCGATGAAGCTCAATCATGAGCAGTATAATGACAGTGGAGTGTGATGGCCCCTTACTGCTCTGAAGTTAACTTCCAGCTCGGATTTTGATTTTCCGTAACTAACGTGTCTGCCGAACTTCTTGGAAAGTAAGGAGCAAGCTACATTAATTTTTTACTACCTAAAAGATATTGCATCTTGGTCGACAACCGAGGAGAAACAACTTCTTACCGCAACTGGACGCACTGTAATCGTCGTTGGCGACTGAAGTCATCCAACAATCAGTAGTGAAAATTAGTGGTGAGCGTGATAAGACATCCTCCGAAACGTTACTAAATGCCCTGCCTGGAAACTACCTAGAACAGATCGTTAGGAACTCCATCCATTATCGAAATATATTGGATGTACTGTCAACGAAGGGACCTGATCTCCCTGAAAATGTCCACAAGGAAAATGGTAATCATAGCTGCCACAGCCGCATCGGTCACTGATACGAGTAAGAATGACAACCAAAACAAGCAAAAAAGCATGACAACTGATTTTTTTTGTCTAGTTTACTGAACGCACATTTCGATGAGGAACTTTAAACCTTCATCACAGGGCGGGTGCACGCTGAGAAACTACGGCTTAAGTTAAAAAGAATAAGTGACAATGCACTAAATAGGTATGTATCCAGTAGAACTGTACATAGTAGGAAGGACACTCCACGGTATACAGTCACTGTAAAGAATATTCTAAAAAAATAAACAGAGCACATGGCTATAAATAGGGAGATACTGAATGAAACATGTTTGGCTGTCCATGGAGCAATGCACGGGGCCTTCAATGACTAACGTAGTAGAATATTGTCAAATGATCTTTCACAAGACACAAAGAAATTCTGCTCGTATGTGAAGTCTGTTAGTGCCACCAAAATTAGTGTCTAGTCCCCAGCGAATGTGAGAGAAACTTAAATTTAGGGTAGGAAAGCAAAGGTTGAAATGCTTCAATCCGTTTTCAAATATTCCTTCACGAAGGAAAACCCTGAACTGCCTCAGTATAAACCTCATACCGCTAACAGGTGAAAGAAGTAAGTATTACTTTCACACCTGAAATTGTTATAACTGAACAAGCTCCAGTGCCTGATAGAAACCATCAGATTCTGTACTGAATTTGCGGCTACGTTACCTCCACTTGCAACTATGATCTATCGCAGAGCCTTCTAACAAAGAACCGTGGCTAGTTCTTCGAAAAATCGCAGGTCACACACGTCTGTTAGAGCAGTAACGGTAACCACGGAAGTGCTGTCCTATATCCTTGACATCAATTTGTTATAGAATCTTAGAACATAGCTGAAACGTGTCTAAAGCCTCTCTATAAGGTAAATACGCTAAGCAGAAAAGTAATATTGGGAAGTGCTTCGGAAACAGCCATATTATTATCCACTAAAGGTTAAGAGAACACGATAGCCTTTGCAGTAATTGTATGAAGTTTTAGACCACGATTATCCTGTTGCAAAAAATAGAAAATAGAGTATTTCTTGTGTCAGTACAATTTTCAAGTATCGCATTGCTAGGCTATTAATACGCATGGATTACGTGTCTGTAGCACTTCTGGTATGTAGCAAGGTCAGTAATGTTAGCGGATCTGATCTGCCGTTTCACCGAGGTGAAGACTGGTGAGTAAAATACGTACATAGATTAGTCAGAAATGGAATCAAAGGTAGAAATCTATGCGAACCTAAACCGCTACGTTAAGTGAAACAGATCTTCATGGTGGCAAATTCATCACCAATGCAATTGATTGGTGAACTGTTGATAAGGTTGAAATTCATTAATTTACATGGACAGTCAAAATATATTCAACACAGCTGCGACGTGAGGTCACGTTGAGGGAATGCGACCATGTTGGATAATATGTGCAGTCTGCAAAATGATAAATAGGTCGCTGATGAGAAAGTCGTTTACACGATACGAGCTGACTTTATTCTAATATTGCAATAATGAAGCCGTGTTGAGAAATAAAACCTCTTGAGCTGTAAAAGTAATTTATTGCTAAGTACTAACGGTTTCACAACACTAACAGGTGTATCTTCAGGTGCAGGAAATACGCCTTTTTTATGCAGATAATCTGTTGTATGGGACCGACTATGAACGCTGGGACTTCCTATAATACGCTGTGTATATCATGACTTTACTCTGATTTTCCCTTTAACATGCAACCTTGAAGTTTAGTGAAACGAGTGGTGTGTAAGAATAAACGGATTTCACAGCTGAAGCAGTTTTGGTCACTGAAGAAACTTTTGCGAGTCAATATAGTTAGGAAAACTCTTTGTTGGATGACGAGTTCCGACAGAGTGATGCTTTCGCTGTCGGATCGGTAAAAAGAATAAACAGAAATTTGTAGGGGAAATTATTGCAACCATACCCTAACTAGATAGATTGTATCAACACAACCTATGGAATTTTAACAAACCTTATGCTCTGGAGCATTACATCGTATTGTCCATCCGTGTTGCAATTCTTTTCACTTTTCCTATAAGCCGTGCCGGCTCTCATCGATCAATCGATTGCTAGACCGCGATAGCGGGGCACGATCTTCGGTGGTTTTTCACGCGAGGAGCTTTGACCGGCATCAATGTTGACAAAATTTGCGGTCCGAATTGGAAGGAGCACTTGCGGGGCGCGAGGCTGGTTTACCTCCAGTGTCTGGAGCTAATAGGTAACAGCTTTTGCAGAGCACAGATCTTATCCCGCGAAGACTGTGTTTTTGGCTGTAGTGGCAATGGGACTCTGGTAATTTGCTTGCATCGACAGTGTGGAGATTGTGGATGCCACATCGCTACACATTCATCAAATAGTTTGGCGAGACTCGTCTGTGGCTTCTGCGCCTTGTAGTCCTGCGACCAGTCTCTCCTTTTCGGAAGGTCTGCTGTGTTTGCTGTTAACGGGGGTTCATTTCAAAGGAAGTGAAGTTTACCTTAATGGAAGAAACTCTGATCCATCCCAGACGTTATTCGGAACAGTTTTTGAAATGTGTGGAGGCTGCGTGTTGTGTGTTACAGAGCTAGTGGGGGTCATTAATCAGAACTGCCTGTTTAAATTAGTCATATTTGGAGTGGCTTACCATGGACCATATTGAAGGCTGAACTGCGTGTTCTTTTTTTAAACAGAGTGAAGTCTAATTTAATCAGAGTGCATTTTCAGTGTAACTAATAACTGTTTGTAAAACACGTTGGTGGGGTTGTTTTTTGACCCGTCCCGTGATTTTCTATGGTAAATTCTGCTAACATAAGAATGTTCTTTTCCCCGTTGTTATTACGGGCAGCCTGGTAACGTTTGATATCTGACGTTCGGGTGCTTAATTATTCAAAATAGTGGAGTTTAAGAGCTACCGGATTCGTTACTTATGGCCATGTTGTGTTTTTTCATTTCAAAATAGTGTGTAGTGACTGTTTCCGCTGCGCAATTATTGCAAGTAACGGTTAGGCAATTAATTTTTGGGGGCACGTAAGACATACTGGTTTTCTCATTCCTGTATTCGGAGTGCTACACACTTAAGCGCTTTGTTTCTGATCATTTCGCTAATTTGGTAGATGATTATTTATGTTTGGCTCTTAAATGGTAATACAATGAAATACGTGCCCCACTTAGAAAACTAGAAACGTTGCACTGCTTTACAAAGGTTAGTTTTTAGTGTGCTGTATTTCACGTTGTACGAGACTAGCCCCATCCACCAGCACGCCCATGGGCGGCGAGTTCATACCGCCTGTCGCGGGGCTGAATTTTATCTGTGTAACTTCTCCTGGTTCTGTAATTACGTCACGGTCTGACGTGACGCATTGCTTATGTTACTACTATTGTTACCAAATTTGCTGCAATCATGTAAGATACATTTAAAAGACAACTGAAAATTTTTGTAAATGGTAATGTTTTCATTTCCAGTATGCAGTTGGTCTGACTTCAGGTATCTGTTAATGTTTGACAAATTGCCAGTTTCCTAATTGTTAAAAGCCCTTTTCCTGACGTCAATTTCTGATCTCATTTCCTCATATCTATCAGTCAGTGGGTTTTCTATACTGGACGTGTATGGTTATACAGTGTATCGTTTTCTATACCTGCCTGTAGACACGATCTTCAAGAAGGTGCAATCAAGTAGCTTTGGATTTGCTGGATTTTATGTCTGATTTAGATAAAAAGATCCAAATGACAGCACCAGTACTATACATCAATTCCCATGTTCTTTGAGTAGCCAAAACAGTTGTATGACGACGATGGTAACAGTATATTTGGAAAGAGCAAAAAATTCAACAATCTTCGTCACTTCTTCCCTGTTCGTGGTCATAGCTACATGCCTACAGAAAGAGTGGGTGGTAGAATGGAGAAATCTTACAGAAAAAATGAAGCATCTTGTCCTCTGAAGACTATTATGGTATTTTAGAAGAGCATGATACTGTAAGTTCTCAACACAGAGTGGATTGTTATATTTCTAAAAGGTCATGCAAAGAAAGTGCTAAAACCCAAGCTACCGTTCAAAATGAACGGCCAGCGTGTCATCTCAAACAAGAAAGCATAGAAAATTCATAATGTGTCAGTAAATAATAAATACTCCGGAGACACAGTACAAATGGACACCCTGAGACGAAAGAAACCACGCCATCGAACAGAACTATCATTCACCATTTTACCAAAATAAAATATGGTTTGCTAACAAAAGAAAGATGCATCTGCGTTGATAAAGTATTTTGAAATTCCAAGTGATGCAAAACAACTTTACAAAGTTGTCTTAGACGAATGATTTATTGAAGACGGAAAACTTGACAATATGATTGTAACATACAATACTTTTTGTTATTAATATCATACTTCATATAGTACTGACGTATAGATGTTAATCATATAAGCTGAGCAGTGACATTAAAACACTTATTTGCTATTACTGTATTAAGCCCCTGTGTTTCTATTGTTATCGTTTGCATTGTCAAAGTTCAAAAACTGTTAATTTAAAATTGCTGTAGGTAATAGAATGTGCGAAGATACGCATTCTACATCAATTCGTGAACATAATTACCACTACACTACGTATAAAATTATGTTGTGGAAATAAGTACACGGAACTAAACGACACAACATAACTGGTATCAGAAATAATTTTAAGCGTTTATCGACTTTTGAAAAATCTGAACTGTAATTTTAATGCAGTGAGGCATCCTACCCGAACGAACGTGTTGACTCATCGAACAGCAGACAGCAGCCAAGTGAAGTGGCAGAAGAAGCAGGCAGCAGCCAACGGTAAATGGCAGGGCAGTGGAAGGAGAGGTGAAATTCCGCGGACAGTATCTAGCACTTATTGGAAAATCAGTTCTCAACTTCGGTTGCAACCTCTCCAGGGGGGCTTTACCATTCTTTTCTAGGGGACATAAGTGCCTGGGGTTATCTGACGAGACAGACCCCTGACACTATCTTCCGTCTGTGGTCCCGGGCACCGCTAATTCCAGCGCCAACGAAGTTCTGTAAATTTACGCACTTACCTTCGCTCTCAACAAAGGAAAAATTATCTTCATTTCTAAATGAAGGCCCCGAGTGCTGGAGTGATGTCTGATCACCCAACAGAAATGCCTACTCCATGCACAACGAAACGCAGGCGCTGCAAGAGTTGGAAGTAACAGGTGATCCACCCAAAAACCTTGTTCCCACGTTACCTCTCCCACCTGCAGATAGAGGATCAAATTAGGCGAGAGTGACACTGCCAACACAGTTGCACTGCATACATATATGTATAATGAGAATCATAATCCAAGCCCCTTCAGATTGGGCACATAAATATACCATACTGCGATGACCCTGCCAACAGGATACTTGCAGAAAGGAACACAGAAACAAATATGTGAGCCCACGGAATCACGTGCCTTCAACGTAACGTCGGTGTGAATTTGTAATGCAGTAGGACATTATGAATTACTGCCAGGACTACAACAACCACAGTGACGATCTAGAGCACCACATTACGAAAAAGAACTTACGGACACAGTTCGCATAGCGAGACTTCCAGGAAACACGCTCACACAAACGTTACCTCGCCGCCACCAACAGATTTAACACTTGCACCAAACACACAAGCCTGTGCACGTAAGACACCATGGTCCAACAAATCGCAAGCTTACACAAATCTCTATCTTTCGGGAGATTAGTGGCTACACTATTCTCCAATCTCAAGTTGGGAGCACTTCTCAGGACAGCTACCTTCGAAATGTAGCTGCTCATGAGCGAACTAGGCAAGGAATAGGCTGCCACAATCACTCTTTTCAGAACTCATATACAAACTGTGAATGGTTAACAAACCAAATCCGTCTCCGCATGTGACCAACACAACACACACAGATCTTTTTATGGAAGACGAATGAGATCTGCCTCGAAAGCATTGCATTAGTTCTGTTCACGGAGCAGAAAGGCATCGAGAACGCTCTCGTGAATGAGACACCGTTGAAACTGCATTAACAGTTTCGCATATCAGGCGAACCTAACTATAGGGCTGTAAGTGGGACAGGTGGGGTAAAAGGCATAGAACACACAATAATCGAGCTCCCTGTAGCAAGAATGTTCGAGGCCACAGCTCTCGGGATCAAGGTCGAAGGAGTTCAAACCTCACGGATGGTGCTACGCAATCCTCCTAATAGCATCATAACATGTGGTATCAGCACAGAGTTATTGCTATTGGATATTTGAACGCAAACACCCCAAATGGAACTATCGAATACGAAAGTAGAAAAGCAAAAACTGTACGAAGTTCCACTAGGTCAAAACTAAATCGTACTATGGTTTGAAAGTACCCACACTTGTGCAGAACCGTAACTAACATAGGCCTTACGTAATTGCCAAAGCCCTCATGAAGGGTATCAGAAGAACGACACTGCAGTTGAAAACACAGCACAGCTGTCGATGCACTTACTACTGCAATCGAGGATGCAGTGACTGATGCCATTCCAGTTCTCATACACAACAATCAACGGTACTCCCCCAGGAAGTCATGGGGCTTATCTCAATGAACAGCCATCTCAAGATATACTGGCAGCACGCAAAGCACACGCTGTACAATATGCATGTTAGCAGCTTCCAGGGAGAAAGTACTAAGAACAGAACCAAAAACTGTCTGAGCTGGTTACCACATGACCAGGTGTGAGAAATTCAGATCGACACTTCACCAGGGACAGACACTATACACAAGGACTAAACAGGACTGTCTCCTCCATGGAAGAGAAGGCAGAGTTAACGACTAGCACTTAAGCAGTTTGCCAGCTTTTTCATTTTTATATCCCCTGTGTCTGACAATTCGCATTGCAAATAGAGATTTGTTAAGACTCTTCAGGAGGTCTGTGGTGTGCTCCTCCCAGTTAAATTATTATGAAGCTGTAATCCCAAGAATTTAACACTGTCCACTTCTTCTATCTGCTTGTCATCCTATGTTAGGCATATACTCGTGGGACACCTCTTACAAGTTCTGAACTGCATGTAGTGTGTTTTTCAAACTTTAGTGACAAAGAATTGGCTAGGAACCAGTGATTAATGGCCAAAAATATTTTATTACGCGATCTTTCTAAGACTACACTTGATTTGCTTGTTATTACAATGTTTGTATCACCGGCAAACAAAACGTACTTGTCATCTGATAATGGTACTGATAAAAGGTCATTGATATACACCAGAAAATGTAAGGGCCCTAAAATGGATCTTTGTGGGACCCCACATGTAATTAGTTCCCAGTTGGATGATGCCTGATAGCTTGATACATGTCTCCTTCCTAATAACACCCTTTGTTTCCTGCCAGCGATATAAGATTTGAACCATTATGCAGCGTTTCCTGTTACACGTTAATATTCTAATTTACTTAAAAGGATATTGTGATTTACGCAGTCAAATGCCATTGACAGATCACAAAATATACCAGTTGCCTGCATTTTTTTGTCTAAAGAATTGAGCACGTTTTCACTGTAAGTGTAGATATCGCTCTCAATATCAGAACCTTCTAGAAACCCGAACTGCGACTTTGAGAGTATGTTATTTGATAAGATGGTTATACAGCCGATTGGTACATTTTCTAAAATTTTTGAGAATGCTGGCAAAAGTGAAATTGGACGGTAATTTGATGCTATTTCTTTATCTCCCTTCTTAAACAGAGGCTTAACTTCATCATATTTCAACCATTCAGGAAATTTTCCACTTATTAACTACTGGTTACACAGATAGCTTAATATGTTAATTAATTCAGAATCACATACTTTAATTAATTTGGTTGATATTTTATCATACCCACTAGATATTTTTGATTTTAAAGATTTTATGATGGTAATTATTTCCGCTGGGGTAGTGAGGGTCAAATTCATATTATGGAAGTTACTTGAAATTCTGGTCTGAACTATTCCATAGCAGGATCTACAGAACCTGACAACATCTTTTCAGTAAAATTTATAAAATGTTTGTTAAAAAGCTCTGCAACACTATACACATCTGTCACCAATGTACCATTTACTCTTAATGCCATTTGTCCCTCTTCATGTCTTGTTCTACCAGTCTCCACCTTCACTATATCCCATATTGTCTTTATTTTGTTATCTCATATGACTGTCTTTTCCTTGTAATGTATTTACTTTGATATCCGTATTACAGTCTTTAATATTTTGCAGTATTTCTTGTAATGTGCTACAGCATCAACACCAGAACTGTTTCCGATTGACAGATATAGTTTTCTTTTTGTTTTACAAGATGCACCTATTCCTTGGGTAATCCGTGGCTCCTTTGTAGACTTTGCTCTAACCTTGGTTAGTTTTGGGGGAAAACAGTGTTCAAATAATGTAAGCACTTTATTAGCAAAAGTGTTATATTTTTCATTCATGCCATGAGAACTGTAAACATCATTCCAGTGAATATCTGAGGAGTGTCCTAAAATAATCAATTTTTGGCTTATTGATTACCCTCTTGAGCTCAGATTTAACAGATTTTTATATCCTATTCAGTATTAACATGTAACAGAATGAACTGCATGTCATGGTCTGAGAGGCTATTGGTTTTGTAATATAATTTTGTTCATTGGACCTTTCTATAAAAATATTATCAATGTGAGCAATTGGCCACCCTAGTGGGGAACTTTACAATGGGAATTAATTTGTATAAGAGTGTTACTAACTCAAATATGTTCTTATTGGGAGAGTCTAAGGAAATCTACACTGAAATCACGAGCAACCACTATTTCTTTGTTTTTGGTTGTTAAATGGGCCAGTACAGCTTCAAGGTGGTTTATGAACAGATTAAAGTTGTCTGCAGATGCTCGATGTACACTTAATATTATGAAGGACTTTAAGTGAAATTCTACTTCTGTTGCACATGCTACCGTATGATGTTCTAGGCAATATTTATGAATGTGTATGTTCTTAAATTTATGACAGATGCTGATGAATGTGTCAACTCATCCTTTTTCCATTTCTGCTCTACGAAAGTGAGATGCTAACCTAAACTCCGTGACGCTTAAAAGTTCTATACCAGTGGTCACATGGTTTTCTGAGAGGGAGATTATGTCAGCTGGGTTTGAAGACTAATTCATCTAAGCAGATAATTAATTTTATTTCTCAGTCCTCGAATATTTTGATGCAATAAAGATAGCTGACATTTCACATTGACAGAGTTAAAATTGGGCAGAGTTGAAATATCTGCTGACTGTTGGAAATTCTTAACCAATAGCTGTTTATGCTGATGTAATAAGCTAGAATTAATTTTTTTTGTTTCTTTCTCAAACTGAAGGTTTGTCTCAGTCCTAACCTCTCTTAAAAAAGTTGGTTTGTTTTTGTCCTCCCTACCCTAAAAAAGGGTCTTTCCTGAACCCTATAACCACTGGCATTTTTTCACCCATGACAATGACTCCCCCCCCTCTAACTTTCCTGTTATTTTCCCAGACAGTTTACCCTCCCCTTTCCTGTTGATGTGAAGGCCATACCTAGTATAACCCCACCTATTGAGAGAATCAACAGGAACCACACCGACGTGTGACTCTGCACCCGCCATAAGCAGCTGTTCCAACTTAAATTAACTCTCTTGACAGAAGAGTTCAAATGAGGTCTGTCATGGCGACCAAGAACAGATACAACCTTAACACTAGTATGCTTCGATGCTGATGCAATCTTTGCCAGGTCACACTCTGTATTGTACCCAGGATCTCTGCAAAAATTTCACTAAGGAAGACATCGTAGTTATAGTGGGTGGGGCAGGTAATAGTATTGACAAAGTGATCCTAAATCCTCTGTCACCTGCATTATGTTTAAAAAAATTTGAACTAGGATAAGGATACCAGGTCACATTCTGCCAAAGTTGGACACCACCTCTTCCATGACAACTACCTAACAACAACACTTTCTTTCTCTATACTGATTTCCCTACATCCTTACTTTTCAATTTGCAGCTGAAAGTTTGTTGTGCCCTCTCTACACCTGCAACTGCTTGAGGCTCACCAGCTTCTAACTGAAGCAACAGGTCAAATCTATTTCCCACATTCACCACGGAGCTGCCAGACAAATTTCCAGACCTGTTCCCCCTGTTGCCACTTCCCACCTCTCTCTACCCTTCTCCCTCCTCAACCTGTCAAGACCTCCCCTGGCCTTGTGTAACTCAACCTGAAGGGCGGCAATTTTTCCCTCCTGTTCTAGTGTCTTCCTATCTCTACTACATATCCTACACAACCACAGATGAGTCTCATTTACTTCCCCTATTCCCACGCCACTACAGTCACGGACATGGAAAAAAAAAACTAACAGCATCCGTCACACCAAAGCCCCGACCTAACAATTCAAAGCAAGTCAGGCACTTTTCACTCATGATAAACGTAATACTTTATTAAGAATACGTCAGTTAAATTACAGATAAACAAGAAAATATGATTCCACAAATTTGGGCTACACGCGACTGTGGGTAAACAAAAACAACAGTGCAAAGTTTCTGGAACAACAACAAAAACTTCACGCTATTTCCGGAAATGTGAGTTATATAATGAGGAGACACGCTACAGTTACATTGCTGGAGAGAACGAAGAACAACTAAACGAAATTATACAGATTTGCTGCGGCAAAACGTAAACAGAAAATACGACTGTACGATCTTTCGCGTTTTCTGCTATTTACGTAAAGAAAAATGAATCTTTTAATGGTACGCTTAAAAGGTACACTAATACACCTATTTACCACGTAATCAGTACTAAACTATATGTTTTTATAATCTAAAATGACTTATCTTTACGAGAACACCAAACCTCGCGATAGTCGCCTGGCTGCAGGGCTGCTATGTTTGTATCGGCCTACTGCCCAGAATGGTAACGTCGACGAGTTTTCCCGATTGCCAGTAGCTGGAGACACGCTCATGGACTCTTCCGAACAGGTTTGTATGTTCATAGATGTGCAAAATGGTGATATGGTAAGTTTTCCTGTTGACTTCCATCGTATAGCCACAGCAACAGCTAACGACCCAGTTTTAAGTGTTGCTTTGCATTGTGTCACTACGCAATGGCCTTTGTCAAAAATCGGATTTACGAAACGTTGGTTCGTCGTTTTTTGAGCACACAACGACTTTTTGTCCAACGTGATGTCATCTTGCTCTGTCTCGTTCCACGTTCTTTGCAGTCAGTTATGCTACGACTTCTTCACCGAGGTCATTGGGGTATCGTACGGACGAAACTGTCAGCTCGTCATCACTGTGCCTTGTTTTAAATTGATGGTGATACAACGAAGATTTGTTGTTCTTGTTCTTCGTGTGTGTGTGTGTGTGGGGGGGGGGGGGGGAGGAATGATCGAGGGTCTTGGAGCTGTAATTGCGATGGGTTTTGCGTTTTCTGAAGAGAGCCTGCTTCTAGGGAATGCACACCCTGCAGCTGGCTGGATGGGTCACACCACAAATGGAGCATTTGCATGGTGCTGTTTGGGGGAGTTAGGGATGTTTACACTGTTGTGTTGTATGACCACCAGCGCGTTTCCGGCAGCATGGAGCCTGGCTGCGTCGAATACCCACAAGCACAAAAATCTGGCAGTTACGTCACTGTTGTGGGGTACATAGTGTGTTGTATATCTCCACATCCACGACCATATGAAGAAATGACTTCATATTCAACTAGTCTGGTTATCTGGCCTTATCGGCCAACTCGCCGTGTTGTTATGTAAAGATCTCACTGTGCTGAACTCAAATGTTTTATGCGCATTCAATCCCAGCTGAAGGCAGCTAGTTCATCGAGTACTGTATCGATTGGCGTTTTTGCATCTGCCTTATTAATGTATTGCTGTGTTTTTTCAAATACTTTTGTGTTAGTGAAACACTCCATTTCCTTTCTTTCAGGAAGTTCAGTAGATTAGTGAAGTCAGTTTGGTTCACCGCATACAGTGATGTGTGGTCGCCAGTGCGCTGTAAGTCGTTTGTTGTGGGGTTGTGCATTTTGTTAAACTCTGTTTAGGCGACTAAGGTCAAAACAGCTGTGAATTTCGCGTGGAGGGGGGGGGGGGGAGGGTCATGATTGGATATGAGTGGACGAGGGGCATGATGAGGTACGAGTCGGCGAACGACGACGGGGTTGTACATGCAAATGAGGAATGTCAGTGGGTTAGTTTGTTTGTTCGTAGATTGAAGAACTGAATTGAAAGGTTCAGTCCATTTTCCATAGTCACACTGGTCTCAGATTCAAATTGTACCCCCAAAAGGATCCCCTCATCCGAAATCCAGGGAAGAAACGAAACGCTTAGAACTACATGTGCAACCATACTGAAGCAAAGAAAACTAAAGTAGCAAGCTCGAATTGAAAACATTAACTACAAGGAAAAAAGCAGTAGAAGGTATGTCAACAATATAACAGACGGCGTGGGATGGCCAATCACAAGTCTGAAAAAGGATGAGCCACCCACTCTGAATCACACCAGAATCACGAGCCTAAACACACAAGGCAGCAGAAACACAGATTGTGAAAAGATCAACACCGAAGTCGAAGAGACAGCACAAGAAGAATCAAGAAAAGTATGGTGTCACCGCCAGACACCACACTTGCTAGGTGGTAGCCTTTAAATCGGCCGCGGTCCGTTAGCATACGTCGGACCCGCGTGTCGCCACTATCAGTGATTGCAGACCGAGCGCCGCCACACGGCAGGTCTAGAGAGACTTCCTAGCACTCGTCCCAGTTGTACAGCCAACTTTGCTAGCGATGGTTCACTGGCAAATTACGCTCTCATTTGCCGAGACGATAGTTAGCACAGCCTTCAGCTACGTCATTTGCTACGACCTAGCAAGGCACCATTATCATTTGCTATTTATCTTGTGATGCATGTACCGTCAGACCGATGTTCACCAATTATGGATTAAAGTTACGTATTCCAGAAGCTACGTACCTTTTTTGCTAGTCTCTATTCCTGTAACTGTTCCAGACCTCACGCCAGCCTGCGTGAGCTTCAACGCGTGCCCTTCGGCCTCCTCTCATAGTGGCTTGGCTGTCTGGTCAAGTCACAACAAAAAAAAATGCAGATAGAGTGCATGTAAAGCCATGAGCCAACTCTTAGATCTAGCGATAAAAACCCCCTCTTGTACAATACGTAAAACTAAAACAGCTGTTGAGGCATTCCCACTTTATCAGGAAGGTTGGAAGTCCGCCTCAGGGTGGCGGAATTTCGACAGTCCAACAAGCTGTGGACCGCTTTGAAGTGTCAACCACACCAACACTGAGGTGGATCCTAGGGGCACAGGAGGTGGTCTTGAGTAAGCCAAGTATGGCCAATGCAGAGCTCACTAAGGACAAAGGAGTCCTTGCATTGGAGACCTCCATACAACCATCTCTTTTACCTTCCATAACATTCAGCAAAGTCATGGAGCACATTTCTGTATTCCTGAGTTCAGAAACCTTACGATGTAATATAGATGGAAGACCCGATTCCAGGATACTGATCTTCAGACTCCGTTTATTAGTACCTCTTTTGGCTAGTCTTGTGGTAAGTTCTATTTCTGGGATTCCGATGTGTCCCAAGGTTCATACGAAGACAACTGGTAGTCCCCATTGTTCTAGGACGTAAATGAGTTCTTGGATGAACTTCATGAAAGGATAGCGAGCTTATCACTGGTCGAGAGCTTGGAAGCAGCTCACGGAGTCACTACAAACGAAGGACTCCCTGGAGCTTAACAGATTGTGCTGCAGACCTGGTATTATGCTCTTGAGCCTAACACCACACCCTACTGTCAAGGAGCACTGTTCAGTATGTCCAGCGTGATCGTACGTAAAGCCAACAAGACGTTCAACCATTAATCAGTCTGTTTGGATTATTTCTGAGCCCTGGAACTAGCCGAGAATAGATAACAATTGCTGGCAGATGGCCTCAGGTAGAACTGAGCCTTCTGAGCCTTGTGATAGGTCCAGACAAAGCTGTGACGAATGCATGTAACATGGAGATGTACATAAGTTGACCCACAGAAAGATGGTAGAGAGAAAGTGTCGAGTTCAGTAAGAAGCGACCAGACGTGGTCGGCAAGAGGATTCCCCGTTCTGGATGGATCACTGTGCTAGGCGAGGCGAATTATGTATGTGGGTGGTATAATTTCTAAGCAGTAGCTGACGCCAGAAATGCAATGGAGCAACGCTTGATTCCACGAGGAGCCTGTTGACGGTTTTTTCAGAAGATTCCTGTCGCAAAGTGAACTCCAAAGTTGTGGATAGGGGCCAGCAGCTGCAGTGCAATGGTGAACCATACACCAGGCTCTTTAAGTCAATATGGAACTGTATGAGGGCTTTTGTACAGCTGCATCGGTGTACGGCCATCAGCATCCCAGCCAGTGTGGATCAGGCATTGAATAAAATTAGGATGCCACCAGTACTTTCCCTGAAGCTGATGAAGATGGGGACCCAAGTTAAGCAGGTGTCAAAGACAATTTGGAAGAAAGTGGTAAGTCTCCACTACATGAAGTAGTTGATCATTGAGTCAAAGTTATGGGTGGGGGTTGACAGTATGACAACGGCAGAAGTGCATGTAAAGTCTTGACAGCTGAAAGCTGAAAATTGTGACAGAGGGCCCAGGACTGCACCTTCTGTATAGCTCCCTGCAACCAGCTTTCAGCCACACCAATAGATGAGGGGCAGAAGGAAATACAAAAATAGATGGAGGGGAGATCTGAGGATCATATTGCTAGTGCGAGGCTATTAACGACAGATGAAAATAGTGGCACACTCAGGAGAGAGCCCTGCAGTATCCCATTCCCTTTTATATCTGGCGCACTGTAGGAAGCACAGACATGGAAAGTACGGAGGAACAAGTAGTTCTGCATAAAAATCGTAAACAGGCCCTGGAGACCCCACTTGTGCCAAGTAGCATCGTAGGGTTTCGTCAGGTCAAAAAAGACTGAAATTGAATGTTGTCGCTGGGAAGAGGCCGATCGAAGGGGATACTTCAGGTGCACCAAGTTGTCGGTGGCGGAAACGGCCCTGGGACAGAGCCAGAAGGATCCAAGAATCAGGAACTAACACAACAGCCAGTTCACCATACGTTCGAGCAGCTTGCACAGAATGTTGGTGAGGCTGATAGGGCGATAGCTATCCACATCTAGTCGTTTGTTACCAGGATTTAGCACTGTAACGATGTTATTTTTCCGGCATTTTGACGGGGAATTCGCCATCGCTCCAGATGCATTTGAAGTCGGCAAAGAGGTGGCAGTGGTAATCTTTTGACAGAAGTTCAATCATTTGATAATGGATGCAGTCTGGGCCAGTGGTATATCAGGACAGTCGGCAAGGGCACTGAGTAATTTCCACTCGCTGAAAGAAGCATTATATGGCTCAGGGTGGCATGGAGCAGAAGATAGGTGTTGTCATTCCACCCACTGTTTGACGTGGTAATTATCTGATCAAGAGGCTCTAGCATAATGCTTGGCAAGACAATCTGTGATTACATCTGGATCAGCTGATATAGCTCCATGTATGGAAATTCCAGGGACACACACAGATGTGTGATAGCCGTAAAGTCGTTAGAGCTTCTTTCAAACCCAGGAAGGAGACGTTCGTGTTCCAAGTGAGGAAACGTATCATTCCAGACGTTCCTGCTTACATCGTTTGATGAGTTGGTGGACCTCAGTATGGCGCTGTTTGAACGTAATTAGGTGCTCCAAGTATGGGCGGCACTAATGATGTTCCGCCGCGGGGAGGGGGGGGACATAACCTGAAAGACAAGGTATTGCCGGTTCAGCTGCAGCAACAGTGGTAGCAGTAATGGCGTGGATCACCTCATCGATGTTGCCATACAATGGAGATTTAGTGGTCGTAGCTGATGTGAAAGCGTCCTAGTCAGCCTCTGAAATAGTCCATGTGGGCAAGTGTCTAAATGAGTGACGTTGGGGGAGAGACAGGAAGAATGGAAAGTGGTCACTGTCACCAAAGTCGTCGTGAGCTCTAAAGTGGATAGACGGGACATTTGAGTTAGTAGGTCCTCAACATCTTTACCAAGGGGAGTAAAACCATACATTCCACCCTCTATGCGATACTTTGTGTCACAGCAGCATATCATCTCCTTTACGTTATCGGGCAATTAATCACCATCAGAGACCAAGATAAGGGCATTGGGAAGAACCCTATTGTCTTTGGGTCCTGTATAGATGTGCTTGATGAAGTTAACACCGCATCATTCTAAATTGGAGCACAGTTTGTCGTCAGACTGCAAGAGAAGGTCGCGATGGAAAATAATTACCTGGACCATGTTGAGGCTTTTATGGAGAGAGACAGGGGGGAGAGGGGCGGGGGGGGGAACGCAGGTGAGCAACACTCAGGACTAGGGCTGAGAATGCTGTCTGAATGAGGACTTAAACATTTTCAACATTTCGTGGCGCTGTCGGAAACTGTGTGCCGGACCGAGACTCGAACATGGGACCTTTGACTTTCGCGGGCAAGTCCTCTACCAACTGAGGTACCAAAGCACGACTCACACCCCGTCCTCACAGCTTTTCTTCTGCCAGTACCTCATCTCCTACCTTCCAAACTTACCCGAGCAGACGAGGGGGGGGGCGGTGTGGGGGGGTACCCGAGCCGACGGGGGGGGGGGGCGGTGTGGGGGGGTACCCGAGCCGACGGGGGGGGGGGGGCGGTGTGGGGGGGTACCCGAGCCGACGGGGGGGGGCGGTGTGGGGGGGGGGTACCCGAGCCGGCGAGGGGGGTGGGGTGGGGTATCCGAGCCGGCGAGGGGGGTGGGGTGGGGTATCCGAGCCGGCGAGGGGGGTGGGGTGGGGTATCCGAGCCGGCGAGGGGGGTGGGGTGGGGTATCCGAGCCGGCGAGGGGGGTGGGGTGGGGTATCCGAGCCGGCGAGGGGGGTGGGGTGGGGTATCCGAGCCGGCGAGGGGGGTGGGGTGGGGTATCCGAGCCGGCGAGGGGGGTGGGGTGGGGTATCCGAGCCGGCGAGGGGGGTGGGGTGGGGTATCCGAGCCGGCGAGGGGGGTGGGGTGGGGTATCCGAGCCGGCGAGGGGGGTGGGGTGGGGTATCCGAGCCGTCGAGGGGGGTGGGGTGGGGTATCCGAGCCGGCGAGGGGGGTGGGGTGGGGTATCCGAGCCGGCGAGGGGGGTGGGGTGGGGTATCCGAGCCGGCGAGGGGGGTGGGGTGGGGTATCCGAGCCGGCGAGGGGGGTGGGGTGGGGTATCCGAGCCGGCGAGGGGGGTGGGGTGGGGTATCCGAGCCGGCGAGGGGGGTGGGGTGGGGTATCCGAGCCGGCGAGGGGGGTGGGGTGGGGTATCCGAGCCGGCGAGGGGGGTGGGGTGGGGTATCCGAGCCGGCGAGGGGGGTGGGGTGGGGTATCCGAGCCGGCGAGGGGGGTGGGGTGGGGTATCCGAGCCGGCGAGGGGGGTGGGGTGGGGTATCCGAGCCGGCGAGGGGGGTGGGGTGCGGTATCCGAGCCGGCGAGGGGGGTGGGGTGCGGTATCCGAGCCGGCGAGGGGGGTGGGGTGCGGTATCCGAGCCGGCGAGGGGGGTGGGGTGGGGTATCCGAGCCGGCGAGGGGGGTGGGGTGGGGTATCCGAGCCGGCGAGGGGGGTGGGGTGGGGTATCCGAGCCGGCGAGGGGGGGGCGTATCCGAGCCGGCGAGGGGGGTGGGGTGGGGTATCCGAGCCGGCGAGGGGGGTGGGGTGGGGTATCCGAGCCGGCGAGGGGGGGGCGTATCCGAGCCGACGAGGGGGGGGCGTATCCGAGCCGACGAGGGGGGGGCGTATCCGAGCCGACGAGGGGGGGGGCGTATCCGAGCCGACGAGGGGGGGGCGTATCCGAGCCGACGAGGGGGGGGCGTATCCGAGCCGACGAGGGGGGGCGTATCCGAGCCGACGAGGGGGGGGCGTATCCGAGCCGACGAGGGGGGGGCGTATCCGAGCCGACGAGGGGGGGGCGTATCCGAGCCGACGAGGGGGGGGCGTATCCGAGCCGACGAGGGGGGGCGTATCCGAGCCGACGAGGGGGGGGGGCGTATCCGAGCCGACGAGGGGGGGGGGGCGTATCCGAGCCGACGAGGGGGGGGGCGTATCCGAGCCGACGAGGGGGGGGCGTATCCGAGCCGACGAGGGGGGGCGTATCCGAGCCGACGAGGGGGGGGGCGTATCCGAGCCGACGAGGGGGGGGCGTATCCGAGCCGACGAGGGGGGTATCCGAGCCGACGAGGGGGGTATCCGAGCCGACGTGGGGGGGTATCCGAGCCGACGAGGGGGGGTATCCGAGCCGACGAGGGGGGGTATCCGAGCCGACAAGGGGGGGTATCCGAGCCGACGAGGGGGGGTATCCGAGCCGACGAGGGGGGGTATCCGAGCCGACGAGGGGGGGTATCCGAGCCGACGAGGGGGGGTATCCGAGCCGACGAGGGGGGGTATCCGAGCCGACGAGGGGGGGGTATCCGAGCCGACGAGGGGGGGGTATCCGAGCCGACGAGGGGGGGTATCCGAGCCGACGAGGGGGGTATCTTTGCTGCTGTGAAAGATTTTTATTGAGGAAGTGCCTGTAGTTCTTAAGGTATGCGTCTTATCCCTCATGTTTCCTAGGCCTTTTGTTATCTTGTTGTACGAGGAATCTATTCCTGAAACTATCCCGTAGAGCTTTGAAGAACATCAACATAAAACCCCTGCAGTCAAAGTAGCAAACCAATACCAAGAAGTACAACAGGTGAAGAAATGTATAGCAAACTTCAGTAATGAAATGTGTGGTACATCCTTCAGTATATCATTTAAGTCCATGGTTATTTTTGTCTCTCCATGTACATTGTATGTCTTATCAAATATCTTTCTCACAATAACGGTGGCGTCCAAGATATGGCAGCGGTGCGTGCTCGCTTACAACTACTTCATATAACCTTTGTTCGGCATCTCTGCTCCTCGTGATCGGAGGCGACGTATTTACTACGTGCACCTGCCAAGCTGTTCCTAGCTGCGCTGGAGTTGCACGTAGTACCATTACTTGCTGCACTCGCTAGTTTTCTCATCTGGGTACTACTTCGAGACCGCCACTGATACTTCGCCTACGTCGTCGTATGAGATCGCAGTTCCATTTTCAGAGAACTTCAAAATCTCCGTTTGTAGCTTGCTTTCGGCGTTACGTGAAGTATCGAAGTGTTACACTAATGCCTATTAGCGGTTAAACAGTGTGTTATCCCTGAATAACGCACAAATAAATCATAAAAATGGAGAACAGGACTGGTTTCGTCAGAAGCAGACCTATTTTTCGTCTGGGAGGTCCGTTATCGTTCCTTATTCATCACTGCCCAAACTGAGATTCCACATTACTTTCCTTTATTTCCAAATGACTGGCTTCGGACCAGCTGCCCACTCAGATAATCGGTTACCAAGTAACCTGTCGAATATGAGACCGAAAGGTCACTGCATTGTTTGTCACAGGTGAAGCTTAATTTTGACGTTTTGACTTATTATTATTATTATTATTATTTCTTTACTTTCTCAGACGTTAAGTCTGGTTAAGAATGGAAAGTGACGCGGACCTTGATCAAGCGTCACTTCCTATTAACTGTACGGTATGTGTTATATTGCATTTAGGAACTTTCGGGTAATTTAACATGTATCAATAATTACGGATTTCTGTAGTTGTATATATATGTTTGGATGTAGCTGTATTCCATTGATGTACTGGTAGATATTGTGTGGTATGACTCCTGTAGTTGACAGTATAATTGGTATTATGTCAACTTTATCCTGATGCCACATGTCTGACTTCCTCAGGCAGTTGGATGTATTTTTCAATTTTTTCTCCTGTTTTCTTTTGTGTATTTGTTGTATTGGGTATGGATATTTCGATTAGTTGTTGTTAATTTCTTCTTTTTATTGGTGAGTATGATGTCAGGTTTGTTATGTGGCGTTGTTTCATCTGTTATAATGGTTCTGTTCCAGTATAATTTGTATTCATCATTCTCCAGTACATTTTGTGGTGCATACTTGTATGTAGGAACTTGTTGTTTTAAAAGTTTATGTTGTAAGGCAAGCTGTTGATGTATTATTTTTGCGACATTGTCATGTCTTCTGGGGTGTTCTGTATTTGCTAGTATTGTACATCCGCTTGTGATGTGATCTACTGTTTCTATTTGTTGTTTACGAAGTCTGCATTTATCTGTTGTGGTATTGGGTTCTTTTAATAATATGCTTGCTGTAATACCTGGTGTTTATTGTTTGATCCTGTATTGCAATCATGAATCCTTCTGTCTCACTGTATATATTGCCTTTTCTTAGCCATGTGTTGGATGCGTCTTGATCGATGTGTGGCTGTGTTAGATGATATGGGTGCTTGCCATGAAGTGTTTTCTTTTTCCAATTTAATTTCTTCGTATCTGTTGATGTTATGTGATCTAAAGGGTTGTAGAAGTGGTTATGAAATTGCAGTGGTGTAGCCGATGTATTTATATGAGTGATTGCCTTGTGTATTTTTCTAGTTTCTGCTCGTTCTAGATAGAAGTTTCTTAAATTGTCTACCTGTCCATAATGTAGGTTTTTTATGTCGATAAATCCACTTCCTCCTTCCTTTCTGCTTAATGTGAATCTTTCTGTTGCTGAATGTATGTGATGTATTCTATATTTGTGGCATTGTGATCGTGTAAGTGTATTGAGTGCTTCTAGGTCTGTGTTACTCCATTTCACTACTCCAAATGAGTAGGTCAATATTGGTATGGCATAAGTATTTATAGCTTTGGTCTTGTTTCTTGCTGTCAAATCTGTTTTCAGTATTTTTGTTAGTCTTTGTCTATATTTTTCTTTTAGTTCTTCTTTAATATTTGTATTATCTATTCCTATTTTTTGTCTGTATCCTAGATATTTATAGGCATCCGTTTTTTCCATCGCTTCTATGCAGTCGCTGTGGTTATCCAATATGTAATCTTCTTGTTTAGTGTGTTTTCCCCTGACTATGCTATTTTTCTTACATTTGTCTGTTCCAAAAGCCATACTTATATCACTGCTGAATACTTCTGTTACCTTTAGTAAGTGGTTGAGTTGTTGATTTGTTGCTGCCAGTAGTTTTAGATCATCCATGTATAGCAAATGTGTGATTTTGTGTAGGTCTGTTCCAGTCATACTGTATCCATAATTTGTATTATTTAGCATGTTGGATAGTGGGTTCAGAGCAAGGCAGAAACAGAAAGGACTTAATGAGTCTCCTTGGTATATTCCATGCTTAATCTGTATTGGCTGTGATGTGATATTATTTGAATTTGTTTGGATATTAAGTGTGGTTTTCCAATTTTTCATTACTATGTTTAGGAACTGTATCAATTTAGGATCTACTTTGTGTATTTCCTATATTTGTAGTAACCATGAGTGGGGTACACTATCAAAAGCTTTTTGGTAATCAATGTATGTGTAGTTAGCGACCTTTGTTTAGTTTTAGCTTGATATGTCACCTCTGTATCTATTATCAGTTGCTCTTTACATCCTCGAGCTCCTTTGCAACAGCCTTTTTGTTCTTCATTTATAATTTTGTTCTGTGTTGTATGTGTCATTAATTTCTGTTTAATGACTGAAGTTCATATTTTGTATATTGTTGGTAGGCATGTTATGGGGCGATATTTAGCTGGGTTCGCTGTGTCTGCTTGATCTTTAGGTTTCAGATAAGTTATTCCATGTGTAAGTATCAGGGAATGTGTATGGGTCTGCAATGTAACTGTTAAATAATTTAGTTAGACGTGAATGTGTTGAGGTGAACCTCTTTAACCAGAAATTTGCTATTTTATCATTTCCAGGGGCTTTCCAATTGCGAGTAGAATTAATTGCTTGGGTGACTTCATGTTGCAAAATTATCACTTCAGGCATTTGTGGTATGATCTTGTATGCGTCTGTTTCTGCTTTTGTCCACCGTGCATGCCTGTTATGTTATACTGGGTTTGACCATATGTTGCTCCAGAAGTGTTCCATGTCTGTTATGTTTGGTGGATTGTTTATTTTAATGTGTGTGTTATCTATTGTCTGGTAAAATTTCTTTTGGTTTGTGTTGAATGTTTGGTTTTGTTTCCTTCTATTTTCACTTTTTTTGTATCTTCTAAGTCGTTTGGCCAATGATTGTAATTTCTGCTTCTTTTCATCTGATTGCTCTGTCGCTTCTTGTTGTGAGATTTTACCTAACCTTTTTCGTTTTTTTTCTGACATTTCATTTCTTATAAATTGTGTTAGCTGTCTGATGTCTTTTCTCAGTTTTTCTATTCTGATCTGTAGCCTGTGTTGCCATGCTGGTTTTCTGGGTTTCTTCTGTGTGTTGGTTGGTTCTGATCTCTGCCTACTGTGTATATTTAGTGTAGTGAGTGCTCCTATATAAACCAGTAGTTTTAACTCTTCCATAGTTTTGTTTTCATTTATTTTGTTGTGTATGACTGTGTTGATAGTTTTTATTGTTGTTTCGACTTGTGGGTTATTTGGTGGTCTATGCAAGAATGGTCTAATGTCTGTATTTGTGTCTTTGTATTCTATATATGTTAGCTGAAATTTTTCTTCTATATCTAACATCTGTGTCACTTCGTGTTCTATTTGTGCTTGTTCTGGTGGCTGTCTTAAGATTTCGTTTTCCTCTGATTTTTTAATTGGTGCGTGTTGTTCTTTGTTTCTTTGCTCTGGGATGTTTGAGTCCATTACTGTATTTTCTTCTTCTTCTAATTGCACATTATTTTGTTCCAGTATTTGTTGTACTTTTTGTTTGATGTTTTCTAATTCTGACTGGGGTATCCTGTTATTTTTTATTATTACACGGATCTGATCAGCTAGTAGTTGTTCTGTTAAAAATTTTAATTCTGGGTATCTGGAAATAAATGTTGTGTATACTTGTGATCTGTATCCAGTTGTGTTGGTTCCTAGGTTTGTTGCTTGGTAATAACAGAACATGAGGTGTCGATTAACTTCATCTGACCATCTCATCCTCTGTCTGTTTTTGTTTTCCTTCTAGGGTGGTTGCAGGAAGCATATCCTGCAAAACACCTCTATTTGGATTTAAATCATTTTCCAGTTGGCTAGCAGTGTCGTTACCATTGTGGGCGGGCATAGGGTTCAAGCGTCGTCCCCGACCATGACGGCGCTTGTCCGAGGCTTCTTTAGTTCTGTCCTGAACCAACTAATCACACTAAAAGGGGGGTTAGCCCTGTTAGTGGTTTGTTCTTTTCGTCGCCTTTTATTATTATTATTATTATTATTATTATTATTACGTTGATTACGGAATGGTTCAAGTATCCGTATGTGCTTTCGTTCCTTCGGTAACTGGCTTTATTGCTTTGAAACAGGGTATGGGAATACGAATATTTGCGAGTGCGTAAGCATTCTGCAATACTACTGGCGTATGTGACGTTAAAACTGCTGTTACTAAAGCTGTCGGATCGTGAAAACTTGAATTTTGGTACCCTGAGAACAAACAATTAGTGGAAGTTAATCGAGACAAGATACGACAAAGTCAGATAATCGGATACTAATATCTTTCACTTTCATGTAACGTATACCCACGATTCAAAGCTATTGCCCCCAACAGGACTTCATTACTTTTGAAGCCGATAGTGACTAAAGTGTGTGCTCCACCAAATGATAGACAGCGTACTTTACGAAAGACAGCTCTTCCTATCTGGTTTCCTAAGCTGCCGGAACACATACAGACACTCCATCCAGGAGATACGAAGAAATTTACCCATTATCATAACAGTGTGCGTTGGCACTACAATATGGCTTTAATTAATTAACTGCATACATTTTCGTAATCTTGATCACGCAGCTGTAGGAGTTACATTCTAATACGCTGCAATTTACCAACCAGACTGATGGGTATAATATTGCTGTAAATTTGTGTAAGCGTACACAGCTGTACAATTGGGGAATTGAGGTAATTTTCGTAATAGGCCATCGTAAGTGGTCAGCGGTGGACTGAATACTAATCAACGCAAACTAACGAGATAAAATATCCGAAATACTTTCGGCACATTATGTCTACTTGCAAGCTATCGCATTATTTCCTCTGTTTTTCCTTCGTATTTTGCGTGGTGTTTTGTGGCTCAAGACCATTTAAAGGCTTGCTGTGAAATATCTACGAAGCTTGTATTGGATATGCGGTATGTGTAATAACTAAACTGAGAAATGTTTGTCATTATAAAAAGGGTTTAGTAACTACAAAAATGTGAATGAATAAATTTAAATAGCTGATCGTTATCTCGGTAATTAGAATATTTTTGCACGTGGTATTATAACAATTAACTAGGAGACGTACACCTACCTCTACCATAGCACCTCTTCTCACCTTGGTGGCCACATTATAGGGAGAATTTTTAGTCAGCCATGCTTACGGTCACATGCCAGTTGAAGGGCGTCTCAGGAGGACGCTAGTGATGAGCAGGAGTGGTGTGTAGTGCCGTACGGTGCTGGACGAAGGAACCAAATGCATTGCCCTGCAATAATAAATTCTCTCTCTCTCTCTCTCTCTCTCTCTCTCTCTCTCTCTCTCTCTCTCTCTCCGATCCAACATATTTGAGGCAATAAAATATTAATGTTTAACGCTCTAGAATCTGTAGAAGGATCAGAAACAAGGATGATTACAGAGAAGCATCATGGCGATCTGGATGTAACGTTGTAAGCTAGATGAGGGTACTGCCATCTTGGCTGAGATCTAGTCGCATGTCTGCACATTGTCAGTCAATGCCTTTGCAGCCTGACTCTGGGGAATAAGACCACCAGCTAAGTTTCTCCTCGACATTGTCAGTCGTACTGGAGGAGCACAGTGAATTACATGTACTGTGAAATAGTAGTGCTGCCTTCGCCCTTGATAGTATCTGCCGTTTAAAAAATAGCGAAGAGGCGCTCTGAATCCGGTGGAGTATCTCAACAGACATATTTATCTGACCTCTTTAAGGATTTGCCGTTACAAAAAATGGACGTGTTGTGATACAGCATTCCTGACAGCTCAGGAGTGTAGAAAGCCCCCCCTTGACGGATTTTCTAGTCAGGCAGTAGCAGCAGCCGTCCGAGACATAAGCAGCAACAGGGAAGTAACTGCTTTTCTGACATAAAATTCGCCCCCTGGTTAGGAACTCGTAAATATCATCTGTGTGCTTCAATAGTTTAGTTCTTTGTGGTTACTGGATATTAAATTTACACACAGAAACTCAGTTCTCGCATTTTCGTTTGAGTCGGAAAGTAAACCGATATTGTGACATATTGCAAGTTCTTAATCAACAGAGAATTATTTTGTTTCACCTGAGTGCTTCGGTAGTCCGGTGTTTTAATATCTGCTTAGACACAGTTCGTGCATTTTCGTCAGTGTCTACAGTAGAGTCGCGCAGCACGTGCCGGTAATCCGTTTATCTGAGTAGTTTCGCACGGTCTTTAGTATCGACAGCGACTGCGATTGTTGAGTATGGATGTGAGCCGAGTTGGTGACACTCTGCTCTCAGCTCCAGGCTGTGATGGCTTCGGTTACACAGCTTGAGGCTACAGTGGATGGGCACCACTGCTGTGGGCCAGCTGTGGGGATCCAATGGACGTCCAGCATGTCTGAGCCCTCCGGTCGGTCGTCACAGGCGTCAAGCCCAGTTACTGCCTGCACTGAGGTTGACCCCTCACCTGTAGTCGAGTGGGAGGTCGCGCAGGGGCGAAGCACGTGGCGAAAGACTTCCCAGGAGGCCGCACATAAGGCCTCCTTGGTCTGTCTGACGAACAGGTTCGAAGTCCTGTCTGTGGTTGACACTCGCTGAGCCAGATGCTGTCGCAGGCTGAGTGGTTTGCCCTGAAACAGGACAGCCAAGATCTGAGCAGTCGCAGTGGGTGGGACAATTGGTAGTTGGGAGCTCCAGCGTTAGGCGCGTTCTGGGGCCCCTTAGGGACTTGACTGGCCAGGAGGGTAAGAAAACAAATGTGCACTCAGTGTGTATACAGGGTGGCGTCATTCCAGATGTGGAAAGGGTCCTCCTAGATGCCACGAAGAGCATTGAGTGCAACCAACTGCAGGTGGTTGCTCACGTTGGTACGAATGATATGTGTCACTTTGGATCAGGAGATATTCTCTCTGGTTTCGAGCTGCTAACGGAAGTGGTAAGGGTTGCCAGTCTTGCTTGCAAGATGAAAGCAGAGCTGACCATTTGCAGCATAGTAGACAGGACCGATTGCGGACCACTGGTACAGAGCCGAGTTGAGGGTCTGAATCAGAGGCTCAGGCGGTTCTGCGACCGTGTAGACTGCAGACTCCTCGACTTGCGCCAAAGGGTGGTTGGGTTTCGGGTTCCGCTAAGTAGGTCAGGTGTCCACTATTCGCAGGGGGCGGCTACACTGTTTTAACTGTGTTGGGGAAGTACCAGAGCTCCAAGTGCTAAAACAAAGCACTGCTGCTCAAATCGCTACAGGCATTGAAAGCGGGCTAAAGCCGGATATAAGCTCAGTCGTACCAGACTCATACGATTGTAGTTGGTGGAGACTTTATTTTCGCCAACATAGCGAGGGTAAATTACATGTTTAATTCCGGAGGTATGCATAAAATATCATCCAAAATTGTGCTAAACGCATTCTCTGAAAATTATTTCGAGCAATTAGTTCATGACCCCACGCGAATAGTAAACGGTTGTGAAAAAAACACTTTACCTCTTAGCAACAAATAATCCTGAGATAATAACGAGTATCAAAACCGATACAGGAATTCGTGAAGACAGGGTTGCCGTAGCGAGAGTGAATATTGTAATCCCCAAATCCTCCAAAAATAAACTAAAAACATACCTATTCAAAAAAGCAGATAAAATTCCACTTGACGCCTTCCTGAGAGATAATCTCCACTCATTCCAAATTAAAGATATAAATGTATACCAGATATGGCTTAAATTCAAAGGAATAGTATGGGCAGCAATGCAAGAAGCTTATAATGGTTTCCACAACGAAACTGTCTCGAAACCTTGCAGAAAATCCGAAGAGATTCTGGTCGTATGTGAAGTATGTTAGCGGCAAGAAACAATCAATGCCTTCTCTTCGTGGTGGCAATGGACATACTATCAAAGACAGTGCTGCCAAAGCAGAGTTACTAAACACAACCTTCCGAAACGCCATCACTGAAGACTACGAAGTAAATATTCCAGTATTCGAATCGAGAACAGCTGCCAAAATGAGTAACGTAGAAGTAAATATCCTGAAGTAGTGAAGCAAAAAATCACTTAATAAAATCAAGTCTTCTGGTCCAGACTGGACACCAATTAGGTTCCTTGAGGAGTATGCTTATGCATTAGGTCCATACTTGACAGTCATATAGAACCGTTCGCTCAACGAAGGATCCGTACCCAAAGACTGAAAACCAATATAGTAGGAGTAATCCCCTTGATTACAGGCCCATATCGTTAACGTCGATATGCAGCAGGATGTTGGAGCATGTATCGTGCTGTAACATTATGAATTACCTCGAAGAAAGCTGTCTATTGACACACAGTCAACATGGGTTTAGAAAACATCGTTCTTGTGCAACAGAACTAGTTCTTTATTCACATGAAGTGTTGAGTGTTATTGGCAATTGATTTCAGATCGATTCCGTACTTCTGGATTTCCAGACGGCTTTTGACACTGTACCACCAAGCTGCTTGCAGTGAAATTCCGCGCTTGTGGAATATCGTCTCAGTTATGTGACTGACAGGAAAATCATCGAGTAAAACGGAAGTGATTTGTGGCTTTGTCCAAGGTAGTGTTATAGGCCCTTTTCTGTTCTTTATCTATATAAACAATTCGGGAGACAATATGAGCAGCCGTCTTAGGTTGTTTGCACATAACGCTGCCTTTTGTGACTAATAAGGTCATCAGAACATCAAAACAAATTGCAAAGCAATTTAGAACGGATATTCGAATAGTGCTAAAATTGGCAGTTGACCCTAAATAACTAAAGTGTGAGGTCATATACATGGGCGCTAAAATAAATACATTAAACTTCGGTTACACGATAAGACAGTCTAATCAAAATGCCGTAAATTGAACTAAATACCTAGGTATTACATTTGCGACCAATTTAAATAGGAGGGAGCAGATAGAAAATGTTGTAGGGAAGGCTAACCAAAGACTGCGTTTCATTGGCAGAACACTTACAAAATGTAGCAGATCTACTAAGGAGACTGCCTACGCTACACTTTCCGTCCACTTTTAGAATAATGCTGCGTGGTGTGGGATCCTTACCAGATAGGACTGACGGAGTACATCGAAAAAGTTCAAAGAAAGTCAGCACGTTTTGTGTTATCGCGAAATATGGGAGAGAGAGTCACTGAAATGATACAGGATTTGCGCTGGACATCATTAAAAGAAAGGCGTTTTTCGTTGCGATGGAATCTTCTCACGAAATTCCGATCACCAACTTTCTCCTCCGAATGCAAAAATATTTTTTTGACCTCGACCTACATAGGGAGAAACGATCACCAAGATAAAATAAGGTAAATCAGAGCTCGTACGGAAAGATATGGGTGTTCGTTCTTCCCGCGCGCTATACCGGATTGGAATAATAGGGAATTATGAATGTGGTTCGATGAACCCTCTGCCAGGCACTTAAATGTGATTTGCAGAGTATCCATGTAGATGTAGATTCATGAATGTAAGCCACTAGGGAACCAGCAGCCAACGTAGAAAAGCGACAAAAAAGTATGTAGCGTAGGAACAGCACGGGAGTAATCACCAAACGTGCCAGACACCATCGAGTGACTTTTAGACATTAAGACTACCTATTTCGATTCCTTATCATCAAGACTCGCATGGGCTGCTACCCATAGACGGTTGTTCACTGTGTGGTGAAGCAAGCGCTGTATCATTCGAAAGATACAGAGGAGAGCGACTGTGCCGGGACTTACCCCAGTTCACTGCCACTAGGGTGAGGTCAGCATAACGCGTCTGGGCGTAGCATGCAAGTGTTGCATCATAATTTAAGAACGAAATTAAAAATTAAAGCTCCTTTTCCTAACTTTGTCAACATACGCTACAGTATATTGAAGTTTAAATTGTCAGATCTCAGCGTGATCAGATGAATATCTTTCCCTAAATACATCGAACTGAATAAAAAAGCAAGTGGCGCTATATGACGAAGCTATGAAGCGAAAAATAGGTCATAATGTGCAAATGTATATCAGACTCAATTGTTAGTAGTTTCCGCTTGATTTGGACCGACGTTTAGTCAGAATCCACGTTTTTTTGCGAAAGTTGCACTAAATAATGAAGTTAGAAAGCCAAAAATTGGCATGAAGCCTCAGTTTGATATGAAAACCTGAAGTGTGTGATCTCATTAAGCTACGTTTACTAGTTTTGGAGAATTTTTGCTGAAAACTAAATTTGCAATAATAACGTCCTTATTTGTAGTAGATTAAATATCAATTATTTTAATGCTCCGAAGTGATGATTACAGCACATGATTAAACCCATTAAATAATACAGCTATAAGAAGTTTCACGAGTTTCATTAAAATAACCATCAATACAAGATCTCTTGAAGTTTTAGTTCAATGGTCTGTTGCAGTGTCAGTTCCGTTCTAAAAATTCTGGACGGCAAAGTTTAAACGCAGGTGAGCGAAAACCTTTTCTGTGATTAAATACTACTTAACTCCATTCATACAAAACTTACGAAGATTCTAAATTAATTCATGACAGTGTTATAAAATATTGTGTGTCCGAGAAAGGGGCCATTTAGAGGCTACTGCTGGGGGGCGCACAGCCGATGACACACAGTTGTTCCCTTGGCCGTCCACTGCGCCCGTATGTAAATTACGGCCTGAAAGACAACACTGCACTTCACACCTAGCTACTGTACAGTCCGCGTCAGTCAAACGCCGGCGTATGCGCTGCCTCTGGTGGCGTCGCAGCCAGACTGCAAGAAAACTCAGGTTTTTGGTACAAATATGAAGTGAAATCGAGGGGACTGTACACCGTCCTCGATCGTTTATATCTCGATGAAGTAACTGTTCGTGTGCTCCCTGTAATGTTAACAAAACAGCGTGGAAAATGGTGATATTTTTCCACTTTTGTGGAGAGCAACTAATTTAGATTATTATAAGTCAGGGAGGAAGACCATTAACTGGGAAATTACCATACAGGTCGCCTCTGGACTGAAAATAGTTTTGTTTATGATAGAGGCAGCATTACTCTCATCATCAAGAATATTATTATGGTGTGTGTGTGTGTGTGTGTGTGTGTGTGTGTGTGTGTGTGTGCGCACATTCTCCATCGCAAGTATGGTTTTGATCACTGGCTTGCAATTACTCAGCGAGACGTGAGTATCGGTCACACGGATCAGTCATTTGACGTTGAGTTGTGCGACTCTACCAGTCAGCTTAGCTAATTTTTTTTATTCCAGATTCATGCTTTCTGACAGTTTCAGATACAAACACAGACTGTTTTAGGCTACGTCCGTGAGTCATTCTAAGGGACTGCGTGTTTTCGTGTGAAGCATTCCGACTATAGTGACTGTGTGTTGTCATAACTACTGATAGCACATTTTAGAGCAAGCCGCATCCGTGCACTTTTTTTTTGCGTCTGTTGTCATTCTGTCACATCCTCATTTTCCTTTCTGCGTCTTGTCATTTTATGGTCAGACACTTTAAGCTTTAAACATCCGACTTTTTCTCTCATCTTACACCTTGAAAATGTAGCATCTAGAGTCTCTGATAGAAAAATCACTGCCGACGATAGAGTGTAGAGGGAGGAAAATATCAACAGAACGACTGGGTACATGGCGGTCAACGCTGCTGGTTGTCAACAGACTTCCAGGCGACGTCATGTCGAAGGGAGGTAGACACGTTACGCTGACATGGCACCAGCCCTCCAGGCATATATTCATGCATCACAGATTCCATCAAGTGATGTGAAGATATCTACACCCTGCTCCACATGCCCAATTTCTGACCTGAGTCTACGCCAAGTCAGATCGCCAGGGACTGTGTGTTTATTTTCAAGGTCATCTTGGCACCCAGCTTGGGGTGATTTGCGTTTGAGTTTTACAGCTCATCGCATTTGAAAAGCAGCGTAGTTTTCAGATGTTTCGAAATGTAACAACGGTATCAGATTTTATGTTGCTACTCACAATTCAGAACATTACGTAAATTTTACAAGATGCAGGGCCCATGGTTGGAATTTGCTGCCCACTGCTGCAGTGCGAGATGGATTGCAGCATCTGGAGTCCACATGAGCTGTACCTGCAACCTGTGGCGTAACACTAGGCAGATAGGGTGCCGTCACTAGAATTACTATGATTACTGTTATTACTGTTATTCGATCTGGAGATGAGCGCCACGTGGTACCCCCTTTGAAATCCTGTTTACATACCGATTCTACCGCCTCCGAGTCGCGGACGTATGTCACGCTACATGTTAGGTATGGAGAGAGTGATGAGGTGGAGGCATTTCCGTTTCCAATGCATTGTATATTAGAAGTATCAGTGACTACGTATGTGATCGTGTTGACAATTAGTCGGATGGAAAGGTTGAAGACTGACGTAACACTCGGGAAATAATTTGTGTTATCACTCACGCAATTCGATTTGAGATCCGTATGCATTCACAAAAGCCCTTTTGAATTCCCAAAACAGTGCCTTTCGACTTTATTTGCGAAGATTTGTTCATGAATTACCATATCTGAATTTTCAGTGACACCATTTTTAATTATTTAACGGACGCAACAGCGTCCACCCTTTAAGAACAGAACTGAGGAAACATACCCCGTCGTATATAGATCTCTTATGATTTGGTGCTTTAGTTGTAAATGAAGGGCAGCCGAGGACATGTATCATGTGCAGTGCCGTCTACAGTATGCGGGCACATCGTCCCACAATCGTCAGTGCACTGAATTCGATAGGGCGCAATGCAGTTAGTAATTTGTAGTTGCCAACTCCTACACATGTAGAAACAGTGGCGGTTTAAGACCCAGTCACTCTTTTCAAATTTCCGCCAACCACTTATCTCAAACAGAACGAAGATACGGTGTCAATGAACTGAGTTTTCCGTAAACCAGTCTATTTGACTGACCGTATCGATGAGTTTCCGTATTCGGAATCATACGCGACAAGAGGTCGTACACACCGCCTCTGACAGTTATATATACATTGACGCCATCTTCACGCCCCACACGTCATAGTCGTAAAATCGCCTGAAACGCGTAATATTCGTTCGAGGCATTCATTCATTCATTCATTCATTCGCAAATGAAGTACTAAGTGACTTGTTCAGCATTTGTGCAATACTGCGCCCATCAGATTCGTAAGTACAGTAACTTTGTGTGATATTTTACTTGGCCCTTGGCGATTCTACACACTGTTTCTCTAGGCAAATATCTTAATATTCTGGAAGAATCAAATTTCTCACATGAAGAAACCGACCTTAAAACAATTTTTTCACCGACAATCTTGAAATATCTTTGTTCTAATATGAACCAGTATATTAAACGAATCGTAGC
This sequence comes from Schistocerca nitens, assembly GCF_023898315.1. Taxonomy (NCBI): domain Eukaryota; kingdom Metazoa; phylum Arthropoda; class Insecta; order Orthoptera; family Acrididae; genus Schistocerca; species Schistocerca nitens. The sequence goes on from NW_026045657.1 coordinate 717,546, forward strand.
CGACTTATCGCTATTGATATTTACACATTCACTTTCAAGCTAACTGTGTTTTTTGCCAATGGTCGTACTATAAACAGAACCAACGTAATATCTTCAAGAAGTGGTATGTTTACCGAAGCATGTCTCGGAATGTGTTAAGCATGACTAGCCTCTTCGGTAAATTTCAAACCCCCAGAACCTAAAGCCTACAGCATTTAAAATGTATTATTTTTGTGTCTCCTCTATAGCACCGCTGATTATGAGCACGTGTTCCATGTTACACCGGTAAATTGGAACGTAAAAACAAAGCTGTGTCGCCTTGCCACCGAGAGCTGTTGCATAGCGATTTGATTCACGGATCCAGTTATATGGATACTTTCATGTATAGCGATTTTACAACTATGACGTGTGGGGCCTGAAGATGGCATCAATGTAATGCCGAAACTAGAGAACATAAATAGTTCATAAAATAAATTTCTAGAATAGATGCGGCTGTTGGTAAATTATTGCATCAAGAAATATATGCCAGCCGTTGTCTCATAGTCCATAATGGATCAACAAAGATTAAATACTAAGCGTTTCCATTACACATACAGATAGTAACGTCTCATCAGCGATTTAATGTTCGTTTTAACGAGCATCTGATGATGTTGCTGGTAGTCCCGAAATGTATTATGCATCAAAAGAAATTAAAAAGCATCCTTGAAGCAGCAGCAGCAGCACAAGTGATTTGTAATTCAAAATCGTCGAATAGCACTTAGCTGAAAGTAGGAACCTGGAACAAGGCACATGCTCAAGTGGACCCTATTCAGGCTTGCCGAGCAACAGCACAGGCGATTGAGACACTGCAGGCACGCAACAGAACTAATGACAGAATTCGACGATGAAGCAACCTTCAAAACAAGTGGAGAAGGAAGAAATGTTAAGTCGAAAAAACTTCTAGAACGACACTGAACAAAACTGGCAGTTCGCCGGCCGCTGTGGCCGAGCGGTTCTAGGCGCTTAAGTCCGGAACCGCGCTGCTGCTACGGTGGCAGGTTCGAATCCTGCCTTGGGCATGAATGTGTGTGATGTCCTTAGGTTAGTTAGGTTTAAGTAGTTCTAAGTCTAGGGGACTGATGACCTCGTATGTTAAGTCCCATAGTGCTTAGAGCCATTTGAACTGTCAGTTCCGTAGGTCGTAGCTACTCTGCAATACAAACGATGTATTGGTAATGACTAAACATTATGGATGGAACCAACCATTTTGGGCTCCGTAAGGGGAGCTACATCACCGCAAGTGTCGCCAGTGTTCATCCAGTCCAACTGCCACTACCTGGAACTAAACGGTGACTTACGGAACACTTAAAGACCCCATGAAAGCAATTAACAAGAAAATTCTGTTGAACACCAATTTGGATGCGAAGGTGAACTACATACATGGGCAGCATAATTAACAAGCAGTTGTTGGCGCCTGATCCACACTGGAGGGACCATAGCCTCCATAAATAAGGAGGCTGTTCACAGGGCTATTTCAAAAAGCTCCTGGCACAAGCCAAACCCCGAAGTGATGTATTGGGCCCAGAATCTGTAATTCTGAGGGCGATGCCCAACCATGTGCTAGACTCCCGTAATCAGTGCAGGATTTTTTGAGAGTTTTATAGAGCTACACGAGAGTACATAAGTCTGCACCCCAGCTACCCTTGCTCACAAGAAACCTCCCCATCGCACCCCCCTCAGATTTAGTTATAAGTTGGCACAGTGGATAGGCCTTGAAAAACTGAACACAGATCAATTGAGAAAAATGGAAGAAGTTGTGTGGACCTGTGAAAAAATAAGCAAAATATACAAACTGAGTAGTTCAGGGGAAGATAGGCAACATTAATGACAATGGGAACGCAGGAGCGCCGTGGTCTCGTGGTAACGTGAGCAGCTGCGCAACGAAAGCCGGGACGGTAGCTCAGCGTGTTCGGTCAGAGGGCTAGCTGCCCTCTGTAATAAAAAAAAACTGAGTTAATGGATCAACAAAGAACTGAAACGGGTGTCTTTCGACGTCCGCCCAGAGCAGATACAACGAACAAAAACGAACAAAATGAGATTAAAAAATAAGGTCCTTGGTTCAAATCTTCCATCCAGTGAAAAGTTTAATTTTTTATTTTCAGTTTATGTGACAAACTCTTACGTTTTCATCACTTTTTTGGGAGTGATTATCACATCCACAAGAAAACCTAAATCGGGCAAGGTAGAAGAATCTTTTTACCCATTCGCCAAGTGTACAAGTTAGGTGGGTCGACAACATATTCCTGGCATGTGACGCACATGCCGTCGCCAGTGTCGTATAGAATATATCAGATGTGTTTTCCTGTGGAGGAATCGGTTGACCTATGACATTGCGATCAAATGTTTTCTGTTCCCACTGGAGAGGCACGTCCTTACGTCTACTAATCGCACGGTTTTGTGATGCGGTCGCAAAGCACAGACCCAAAACTTATTACAGTGAACAGAGATGTCAATGAACGAACGGACAGGTAATAACTATGCAAAAATAAAGAAAGTAAAATTTTCAGTCAGGGGAAGACTTGAACCAAGGACCTCTCATTCAGCAGCTGCTCACGCTACCACGGGACCACGGCGCTCCTACGCTCACAAGGACCTCTCATTCAGCAGCTGCTCACGCTACCACGGGACCACGGCGCTCCTACGCTCACTTTGTCCAATATGTTGCTTATGTGACCCATTGACTACTCAGATTGTATATTTTGCTTATTTTTTCACAGTTCCACACAACCTCTTCCTGTTTTCTCAGTTGATCTGTGTTCAGTTTATCAAGGCCTATCCACTGTGCCAACTTATAACTAAATCTGAGGGGGGTGCGATGGGGAGGTTCCCTTGTCAGAACTGACATGAAACCGCCGTGCTAGTGGCCTTGCGTTCTTCTACCCATCAAGAGATGGCAGCACTTTTGCCACTCAGGTTTACCAGTTTGCTTCCTCCTTCACATCCGCTTCTTCATGCTCTGTGCTCTTTGGTAGCACACCGCCCCTTGTACACATTCACCGCGGTGCTCGGGGGCCACAGCACCAAGTGTTAAGTATTCTGGAATTCTCTGCGTATCTCTCTAACCAGGCAGTCGTCTGTGGTACTGTCTAGTGTCACATTCGCTTTGACGTAGGTTTCGCAGCACCTAGCCCGACCGGCGGTTTTGAAATGTTTTTTAAAGATTTTTACGAAATGTTGTGTGTATTTCTGCGTGTAAGAAGCATATTCCATCTCTTTCTATTTCATTACGACTCCTGAGGATGTGCGTATAAGAGCCCGAAACCAGACTTGTGATAATCAAAAGAACTTTACAACTGTAGAGGTATTTTCAACCTCTGTTAAAATGCTCAGTTGCGGATGTTCCTCCAAAAGGATTGTTTGCAGTAATATGCCGCGCGATGCAATTGGAACATATTACCCACCTCAAACAATTAGGTGATGGGTCGTAAAATCAGGGCGGCAAGTGTCAACTGTTAGCAACACTCTCCCTCGTATGGCCTCTGGCTGATATCATTTACCGCGAGGAAACACAGAACAAACAGTTGCAGGATAAAGATTTATTAAAATTCTTGACCCCGGTTTCGGTATATCTAAATATACCTTCATCAGAAGTAAAATACACTAAAATCACGTTCTGCACTGGAGGTACATAAAACAATTGTGCCAAACGCGTCATCAGTAGTTAAAACATCATCCCCATTTATACAACATAATTATGGAGATGATGTTTTAACTACTGACGACGCCTTCGGCACAATTTTTTTATGTATCTCCAGTGCAGAATGTGAGTTTAGTGTATTTTACTTCTGATGAAATTATGTTTAGATATACCGAAACGGTGGTCAAGAACTTTAAAAAATCTTTATCCTGCAACTGTTCGTTGATATCATTTACCGTGAAGAATTTCAACAGTTGCTTTTTCAGCCATGTTTAAAATATAGTTCTGTGTTTCCAATATACGTTCCACGACTAGCTGTTCAGAGACTCTCAGTTCGTGTTCCGGCCAGCCGTCGGCACCAAGAATAATTAGAGCTGTAAGCTCGAGTTCTTCCCTGGAGGGCAACAGATTCGGGAACCATTACCAATTCTCCGGCCGTCACAATTTTATCGGCAATCTGTGTAAGTGTCTATTGTGAAAACTTTTGGACTTCCATTGCTGCATACCAACTGGGGAGTATTCATCACAGCACGTCATACTTCTGCCTAGCCTACAAAACCCTTATGTGGACTCCTGAAGTCCTCTGCTAGCGAACTAGTCGGTTCCTTTGTGTAGTGCACCCCCCAACCTATCAAAGAGACACTTAGAACTCCCCACACAGTAAGAGAAGCGAACGATTCGGGGGTCATACCTGTTCACATTAAAATGGCCTTACACAAAAAAGAGGTGTGTGTGTGTGTGTGTGTGTGTGTGTGTGTGTGTGTGTGTGTGTGACTTACAGTAGGAATGAAACTGCACAGAATATCTAAAAAGAAAAGCAAAACGCACAGGGGAAATGACTGGCCGTCCAGAAACATGGGTGAGCCAGGCACCCCATCAACATGTTCAAACCATTTTCCTAAAATGTTCGGGAACATACTGGACACATCACAAAATCTTGAAACTCGTCATATTCGTTCGTTGGTTCAAATGACTCTGAGCACTATGGGACTAAACATCTGAGGTCATCAGTCCCCTAGAACATAGAACTACTTAAACCTAACTAACGCAAAACATCACACATATCCGTGCCCGTGGAAAGATTAGAACCTGCGACCGTAGCAGTCGCGCGGTTCCGGACTGAAGCGCCTAGAGCCGCTCGGCCACAGCGGCCGGCTAAAACGATTTCATTGATGGAAAGAGTGTAAGTAAATGCAAGTAGAATTGAAGTTGTAATTTATTACGGGAAGGTCAACGATTACACCAAGGACAAACATTATTAAATCTGTGAAGTATGTGACGTATTATTTACATAGCAACTCTGGGCTAAGTGGAAAGAGATTTAGTGGTAGCATGAAGTATTTCAATTCTTATCGATATTGGAGGAAGCATCTTAATACAAACTGGTCATAAAACGACGGTATATGGAATAGGAAATTTGTAAGTAATTATAAAGGTACCACTCCTTTCCAGAGATAATGTACTGCATTGTAGGAATTTCGTTGAGTGGAAGGACAATTACAAGCTCGTTGGGGCATTTATCTCGGAATAATGTAAAGAGGTTCTGTATTTAAGGAGATTTGATCCTTGGATTCGACCAGTAGCTTAGGCCGAGTTAGATAACAACTCTAGTTATCTGTCTCGTAATTACTGCTTGATGTTGGTGATCATTGTCATTAGAATGTTTGGATGAGTCTATTCGTAGTGTAATCGTGTCATTCTTTAAAGTCCCTTCGGGTTTGCTGCCGGATCCTAAAATCAACTTGAATCGATATTTCGGCGATCCAACTGTTCGCCATCTTCAGGAGAATGCTGCTTCTGCTGATGAGTCCCGCTGAGAACTGACGCCAGGCTGGAAATCGACGTCCTATATAGGCCACCGTTCAGTACACGGCGCATACGACGCCCATCACGGTTGGTGCCCTCCGACACAGGGAGGTGGCGCCGCCCTTAGTGGAACACTGCTGGCAACGATATATCGCACTCAGGGCCGCACCGAAGAACGTTCAGTTTTGATGCGAGATAATACAGGATTCCACCTCTTGCTAAGAGGAAATCCATTGTCTCTTGATTAAATTATCCGCCAACCTAATTTCAATCGCCTCTGTATAGACAGTGTTCCAGAAACCGGAAATGTTGGCAACTACCACAGTGTCATCGAATTTCATACTGTGTCCCTCATTTAAGCAGTGTTCTGCTACGGCCGATTTTTCTGGCTGTCTTGGCCTCGTATGACTGTGATGTTCCACACACCTGTGATACACTGTGTGAATCGAACGGCCAATGTAAGCTTTCCCACATTGACACGGAATTTTGTAAACCCCGGGTTTCCTAAGCCCCAAATCGTCTTTCACCGAGCCGATCAGTGCCCTAATCTTAGAAGGTGGACGGAACACACTCTTAATGTTAAAATTCCTTAAAATTCGTCCAGTCTTAAACTATAAGCCTCCAGCATAAGGAAGAAAGGCCACCGATCTATGTTACTCTTCATACATCTCCGGATATGGTCCAAACTCCATAGCCTGACGAATCTGCTTCTCTGAGTATCCATTTTCCTTAAAAACAGCCATAAAATGCGCAATTTCCTGGGCAAGACGTGGAATCCTGTATTATCTCGCATCAAAATTGAACGTTCTTCGGTGCGGCCCTGAGTGCGATATCTCGTTGCCAGCAGTGTTCCATTAAGGGCGGCGCCACCTCCCTGTCTTGGAGGGCACCAACCGTGATGGGCGGCGCATGCGCCGTGTACTGAACGGTGGCCTATATAAAACGTGGATTTACAGCCTGGCGTCAGTTCTCAGCGGGACTCATCAGCAGAAGCAGCATCTTCCTGAAGATGGCGAACAGTTGGATCGCCGAAATATCGATTCTAGTTGATTTTAGGATCCGGCAGCAAACCTGAAGGGACTTTGAAGACTTATTACGCCGGGAAAGCCTACGTAATCAAATCGTGTCATTGTTCGATTTCAACATTGCGTAAAGTAAGAGTGCTGTCTTTCATTATTGGATATTCTAGCCGGCTGCATAATCAGTGGTTGAGGTTGCCGCAATAGTAACTATACTAGGGGTGATCTGCCCTCAGTTTGTTCCTTGAGAGTGCGACTACGATACGAGCTAGACTTCGCTCCACTACGACTTATCTTCTAAAATCAGATCTCGATCCTCAGTCGTAACATCGACTGTGAAATAAAAAACTGTTCCTAACTGAAACTGTAGTGGTCGATCGGTTCGTCCAAGTATTTTGCGCGGCAGGAAGCCCTACATTAATGCCATAGCGACGTTGGTTCAGTGCGATCCACTGTCGTCTTAAGTTCGATCTTGGAAACCTCCGTGCAACGCGCCGATAGGCGGTACCCGTCTCCCTCTCTTGTGTGTTTGCCGGAGACATTCCTAGATGCAACAAATTTTGCTTTGACCGTATGCAGAAGGATTTCGTCTCTCGTGGACGAGTGTTATAGAGTCGTTCCAAGGATTCGGAGGGAAAGTTAGCGAAGTCCGAAACGAGCGAAGCATGAGCGCGTGCTTAGCCACAAGGAACCGCCGCCGAGCAGCTCGTGGCGCCTACCCTGCCTCTGCCCACCAGCTCGTCCTATACGCTCCTGTGACGAATCTGATGCCCTCGTGGTGTACGGAGTCGAGCACCTTTAAATACGTTGGTCGCGCCGAGCCACAGACCGTACACAATAGAGACGTGATCGTCCGATAACCTTAGATAACTGCAGCAAGCAGTTCTTGCAATTTAAGCACTTCGTGTCACCACTTTTGAGCTCGTGGCGGCGAATTAAGTCTGCAATCGAATGAGATTCCTAAAAATCCAAAATAAAACTAAAGAAACTCCTCCCGAACAGTACATGAAGGCCCAACTGTACTGACCGACCGCCGTGTAATCCTCAGTTCACAGGCGTTACTGGATGCGGATATGGAGGGGCATGTGGTCAGCACACCGCTCTACCGGCCGTATGTCAGTTTCCGAGGCCGGAGCCCCTACTCCTCAAGCAAGTAGCTCCTCAGTTTGCCTCACAAGGGCTGGGTGCACCGCGCTGGCCAACAGCGCTAAACAGACCGGATGGTCACCCATCCAAGTGGTAGCCCAGCCCAACAGCGCATAACTTCGGTGATCTGTCAGGAACCGATGATGCCACTGCCGCAAAGCCGCTGGCTAAAAACCAAAACGGCTACTTAAAATGCGATACAATATCCCACACCTTTAGTTCCGTAGAAGTAAAAAGAGAACGACCACGATTGAAAGCAATACACACTCTTTTCTCAGAAGAGAAATTGAAAGCTGTTGGGGAAGACCATTCTAGTCTCTTCAGTGTCAACTGAAGCTGACGATAGGACGACGTGGGACTAGACGTGCAACAGAAAATGAGAAAATCATCCAAAAACAACGATCACTGCACAACACTCTTCACTGCAGACGATATGCCATTGATTACAATTGCGAACAAATTCCTCTGCGGTTTATGATCAACTTGTGGAACTGTACCTGAAAGAATATTGCTGACGTTGTACCGAAAGTAGCATTCAGTTAAAAAGGACTGCAGAAGAATTGAGACGGACAGGAAACCTCATTCATGACGCTGGCAGAGTATACTATGTCTCCATACAGTATGTTATGTAGGACTGTTGGTATTTTTAAAAGTATCGGCAGTCCGATATATCGGTATTAGGAAAGTATTATCGGGTCCCGATATATCGAGAATGGTAGACGTATCTTCGGAAAAAAATATCGACGTACAGGTTCACAAAAATATCTGCGGCACATTAGAAGTATTTTGCAGGTTTTAAAGCTGAGTGTTCAAGTATTGATTTGTTATTAGCCATTCTCTACATAAACAAGCTAGCAGCCTGATTATGTCCCTGAGATCACTAATGAAGTGGATAACGATGCACGTTCACGCTTGGCGATAAGCGCTTTGCGGTTGGGTCGGGTTGGGTTGTTTGGGGAAGACCAGACAGTGAGGTCATAGGTCTCATCAGATTAGGGAAGGACTGGGAAGGAAGTCGGCCGTGCCCTTTCAAAGGTACCATCCCGGCATTTGCCTGGAGCGATTTAGGGAAATCATGGAAAACCTAAATCAGGATGGCCGGACGTGGGATTGAACCGTCGTCCTCCCGAATGCGAGTCCAGTGATAAGCGCTTTTCCGACAATGGTAACTGCATATGAGTGGCACAATAAAAGGCATCCGATAGGTCTGTCGTTCGATTGTCATCATATACCGTACTTGTCAGGAACATTTCATGTCGACTTCCTTCTTTTTTTTAATTCTGCCAAAGCATGTGACCTAGTAGTTTTAGCGTCAAAATTGCCTGGTGAAGCCGAACGACTGAACGACGCAATTTCTCTCGGTAGAGCCGAGCTCCGATTACGTCGGCATTAGCCCCTCACACGCCTTCGCCAATCGCGAAGACCATTTTTGTTATTTAGATTTCTGTTCACTTTCAGTAACTGTTTTTTAAGAACGCAGATGCGAAAAATAACACACTAGTTGCCTTAAAAAAATTCTTTTTAGCTCATCTCGTGCACTGTTCCTTCACATCGGATATCTTGGCATTGGATTCACACAGCAAACGCCCTCCCCCTCGTGCCAAGTATAGCTACTGCTCACAGTTGAAGACAAAGACTGGATGTCACGAAAGCTCAAAAAATAGTAAGATTGCTTCGCACAGTGGAAGTAAAATTAATGTCTACCACCATAATAGAAGAACAATTTAAAATATTTACCGAAAATTGCCAACAATATATAATGTCAAATAGTATCTGCACTTGACATTGCCATTTCGATGTCGTATCAATATAACGGGGAAGGAAATATCGCTGATGTACACTGTTAGACAATAAAACTGACCGCCGGCCGGCCGCCACAGAGACTAAGTCCGAGTCATTCACTTAAGGTGGCCAATAAAACTGACCGCCCCTGACAACTCTAAGTCCGGCAATCTGCACAATCTGGCAACACTGTAAGATGCGGAAGTGTCAGGAGGAAGTGTTATCTCCTTCCGAGACGTTGTTGGACGATGTGAGCCCGTGGTCTAGTGGCAAGCGTCGTGAGTTCTAAACTTATAGTCGCCTGTTCGCGTCCAACTGTATTTTTTTTTTTTTTTTTTTTTACCACAGTCGGTCTAAAGTTATGAGTCTGACTGAACATCGAAGATAATTCGCTTAACATTCTACCCACCAGCAATAACAAGTATTCCAGAAACAATTCCGCAGGACAGCTCGTGGCTGCGCCGCGATCATAACAGCTTACGCTCGAGAGTTTCCTCGCGCTGCAGCGGCTACCGGCCACCGGCCAGACGCCACCCGCCGCCTGAAATCCGGCGCCGCCCAGGTGAACGCGTCGCGACGCTATCAGCGTGTGTCTCAACTGTCATTTTCGAATTTGAAGTTCTAGTTATTATCTGGCAGTTAAGGAATGGATTTTGCAAACTTGAAAATCATGAACTACAGTTAAGCATTGTAAAATTGAGTCGCAAGTGGAAATAGGTGTAACATCTGCAACACAACGTTTACTTTTGGTATAACAGAGGGGTGAATGCAGAGAAGGCAGCTAGAAAGATTTGAATTGTGTGTGGAGCGAGTGCTTTTGGGAAAAATACGCCAGAAAAAGATAATCTTGTTTCAACAAGGATCGTTCTGGCATGAATGATTTTCCACATTAAGGAAGTCTCGACTACTGATATATGTGATAGATTACCATTTTACCATCATGCGACATTTGCATTCAACAGGCAAAGTTCAGAAGTCTGGTGTAGGAGTACTGCATGCTCTAATTCGAAACAACAAAAATCAACGGAGTGACTATTATTGAACGTCATCAGGCCGCTCACTGAGCATTCGTATGCAGTACTGTTACTGGTGACGTGTTATGATGCCTTTATCGTTAACTTCCTAAGAAGAAATGAAAGGCTGAGCCCCTCCAAAAGACAAACTCGAGGAAAGAGTAGTGTGAACATAATATTTTACATCTGATAGCTCCAAAAGTGTGTTTTGGGCTACCAATTCTGCCCCAAGGGCTGTGTGCAACACAGCTGGAATTTGTTGCCAACAACGGAGACACCTTTCGGTCGCAGCGTAAGAAAATCGAGCAACATCACATGTGCTACTGCATGATAACGCACTTCTTGATTTGATAAACAAAACTATCCAGGAGATTGAAATTAAAGACGTCTCTTAGGCACTTGTATTGATAGAGAAGTCCTCTCTCAAGCACTTGTCCCTCTCGTCATATATTCGTAAAGTTTTACCTTTCCCACTCTTGATCGATCAACCGTCAACGCAATTCATTTCTAGACGAAAATACTCTTAAAACTACTCTGGTATAATGATATCGTGGGAACCAGTAGGTTTCTACTGGCGTAGAATTTGTAAACAACTTTAGCATTGTCAGATCGTTTTAGATATCGTGAAAGGAAATTCTTTTGCTGATTAATTTCTCTTCGATGATTACTGTTGCGTTTAATAAACTAATGGAAAATCCAATTAAAATATTCACTGCACTAATACAAATTAAATTCGGCTTACTACAGAAACATCACGACGGCAGACTATCTTAATAAAGCATTAAGTATCTGTAAGACGATTGAGCCTATTTTAACACGAATTGCCGGCCGCTGGTGGCCGAGCGGTTCTGGCGCTACAGTCTGGAACCGCGCGACCGCTACGGTCGCAGGTTCGAATCCTGCCTCGGGCATGGATGTGTGTGTTGTCCTTAGGTTAGTTAGGTTTAAGTAGTTCCAAGTTCTAGGGGACTTATGACCTCAGCAGTTGAGTCCCATAGTACTCAGAGCCATTTGAACCATTTAACACGAATTAGTAGGACGTTACCGACTTTTGACTTCGAAAAGATCTGTATTTACTTCATTTCCTGTATCATTCGCAATTATTATGAAAATGTGGCATTTCACAGATAAGATTATTCACAACAACAAAAAATTTGTCGTCATTATGAATTTGGCCCCCCCCCCCCCCCCCCCCACATGAACCATGGACCTTGCCGTTGGTGGGGAGGCTTGCGTGCCTCAGCGATACAGATGGCCGTACCGTAGGTGCAACCACAACGGAGGGGTATCTGTTGAGAGGCCAGACAAACATGTGGTTCCTGAAGAGGGGCAGCAGCCTTTTCAGTAGTTGCAGGGGCAACAGTCTGGATGATTGACTGATCTGGCCTTGTAACATTAACCAAAACGGCCTTGCTGTGCTGGTACTGCGAACGGCTGAAAGCAAGGGGAAACTACAGCCGTAATTTTTCCCGAGGACATGCAGCTCTACTGTATGATTAAATGATGGCGTCCTCTTGGGTAAAATATTCCGGAGGTAAAATAGTACCCCATTCGGATCTCCGGGCGGGGACTACTCAAGAGGACGTCGTTATGAGGAGGAAGAGAACTGGCGTTCTACGGATCGGAGCGTGGAATGTCAGATCGCTTAATCGGGCAGGTAGGTTAGAAAATTTGTAAAGGGAAATGGATAGGTTAAAGTTAGATATAGTGGGAATTAGTGAAGTTCGGTGGCAGGAGGAACAAGACTTTTGGTCAGGTGATTACAGGATTATAAATACAAAATCAAATAGGGGTAATGCACAAGTAGGTTTAATAATGAATAAAAAAATAGGAGTGCGGGTTAGCTACTACAAACAGCATAGTGAACGCATTATTGTGGCCAAGATAGACACAAAGCCCTTGCCTGCTACAGTAGTACAAGTTTATATGCCAACTAGCTCTGCAGATGATGAAGAAATAGATGAAATGTATGACGAGATAAAAGAAATTATTCAGGTAGTGAAGGGAGACGAAAATTTATTAGTCATGGGTGACTGGAATTCGTCAGTAGGAAAAGGGAGAGAAGGAAACATAGTAGGTGAATATGGATTGGGGGGAAGGAATGAAAGAGGAAGCCGCCTTGTAGAACTTTGCACAGAGCATAACTTGTTTCAGATAGATTATATAATGGTAAGACAGAGATTTAGGAACCAGGTTTTAAATTGTAAGACATTTCCTGGGGCAGATGTGGATTCTGACCACAATCTATTGGTTATGAACTGCAGATTGAAACTGAAGAAACTGCAAAAAGGTGGGAATTTAAGGAGATGGGACCTGGATAAACTGAAAGAACCAGAGGTTGTAGAGAGTTTCAGGGAGAGCATAAGGGAACAATTGATAGGAATGGGGGAAAGAAATACAGTAGAAGAAGAATAGGTAGCTCTGAGGGATGAAGTGGTGAAGGCAGCAGACGATCAAGTAGGTAAAAAGACGAGGGCTAATAGAAATCCTTGGGTAACAGAAGAAATATTGAATTTAATTGATGAAAGGAGAAAATATAAAAATGCAGTAAATGAAGCAGGCAAAAAGGAATACAAACGTCTCAAAAATGAAATCGACAGGAAGTGCAAAATGGCTAAGCAGGCATGGCTAGAGGACAAATGTAAGGATGTAGAGGCTTACGTCACTAGGGGTAAAATAGATACTGCTTACAGGAAAATTAAGGAGACCTTTGGAGAAAGGAGAACCACTTGCTTGAATATCAAGAGCTTTGATGGAAACCCAGTTCTAAGCAAAGAAGGGAAGGCAGAAAGGTGGAAGGAGTATATAGAGGGTTTATACAAGGGAGATGTACTTGAGGACAATATTATGGAAATGGAAGAGGATGTAGATGAAGACGAAATGGGAGATAAGATACTGCGTGAAGAGTTTGACAGAGCACTGAAAGACCTGAGTCGAAACAAGGCCCCGGGAGTAGACAACATTCCACTAGAACTACTGATGGCCTCGGGAGAGCCAGTCATGACAAAACTCTACCATCTGGTGAGCACGATGTATGAGACAGGCGAAATACCCTCAGACTTCAAGAAGAATATAATAATTCCAATACCAAAGAAAGCAGGTGTTGACAGATGTGAAAATTACCGAACTATCAGTTTAATAAGTCACAGCTGCAAAATACTAACGCGAATTCTTTACAGGCGAATGGAAAAACTGGTAGAAGCCGACCTCGGGGAAGATCAGTTTGGATTCCGTAGAAATGTTGGAACACGTAAGGCAATACTGACCTTACGACTTACCTTGGAAGAAAGATTAAGAAAAGGCAAACCTACGTTTCTAGCATTTGTAGACTTAGAGAAAGCTTTTGACAATGTTGACTGGAATACTCTCTTTCAAATTCTGAAGGTGGCAGGGGTAAAATACAGGGAGCGAAAGGCTATTAACAATTTGTACAGAAAGCAGATGGCAGTTATAAGAGTCGAGGGGCATCAAAGGGAAGCAGTGGTTGGGAAGGGAGTGAGACAGGGTTGTAGCCTCTCCCCGATGTTATTCAATCTGTATATTGAGCAAGCAGTAAAGGAAACAAAAGAAAAATTCGGAGTAGGTATTAAAATCCATGGAGAAGAAGTAAAAATTTGAGGTTCGCCGATGACATTGTAATTCTGTCAGAAACAGCAAAGGACTTGGAAGAGCATTTGAATGGAATGGACAGTGTCTTGAAAGGAGGATATAAGATGAACATCAACAAAAGCAAAACGAGGATAATGGAATGTAGTCAAATTAAGTCGGGTGATGCTGAGGGAATTAGATTAGGAAATGAGACACTTAAAGTAGTAAAGGAGTTTTGCTATTTAGGGAGTAAAATAACCGATGATGGTCGAAGTAGAGAGGATATAAAATGTAGACTGGCAATGGCAAGGAAAGCGTTTCTCAAGAAGAGAAATTTGTTAACATCGAGTATAGATTTAGGTGTCAGGAAGTCGTTTCTGAAAGTATTTGTATGGAGTGTAGCCATGTATGGAAGTGAGACATGGACGATAACTAGTTTGGACAAGAAGAGAATAGAAGCTTTCGAAATGTGGTGCTACAGAAGAATGCTGAAGATAAGGTGGGTAGATCACGTAACTAATGAGGAGGTATTGAATAGGATTGGGGAGAAGAGACGTTTGTGGCACAACTTGACTAGAAGAAGGGATCGGTTGGTAGGACATGTTTTGAGGCATCAAGGGATCACAAATTTAGCATTGGAGGGCAGCGTGGAGGGTAAAAATCGTAGAGGGAGACCAAGAGATGAATACACTAAGCAGATTCAGAAGGATGTAGGTTGCAGTAGGCACTGGGAGATGATGAAGCTTGCACAGGATAGAGTAGCATGGAGAGCTGCATCAAACCAGTCTCAGGACTGAAGACCACAACAACAACAACATGAATTTGGCAGTACCGTAAGGTTTTCGCTCTGACACTAAGGGTTACTGAAAGTAGCAAGGCGCATTTTGCTCGAGCGTTGTCTTACGATTCCCTTATTGCGTTTGTATCTGCCTGCTTGTAGCTCTGCTACAAAAGAATCAAAAATCTGGCTTTCAGCGAGTCTCGAAAGGCGAAGGAAAGCAGCTTGCATCTGGTAGCCAAACATGTTTCTTGGGAACAGGCTACTTCCTAAAGTGGGAAGACATTCTTTTGTGGTTGAATTGTTGGCAAATGTCAGTCAGACGTGTGCCGTTGGTCTAAGCGTTTCGGTGTGTTGAATTTGTACCAATGATTTTTCTACAGGTTTTTTCTGTCCCAAGTAGAGAGTTGAAGTCTCCCATTAGTATTTTCACGTCATCTTGGTGAATTTTGCTCATAGTATTTTCGAGTGTATATCTTTTATAGGGGCTCTGAATGAGCATAGTCATAAGTCGATTGTTGATGGATGGCCGGCCGCGGTGGTCTCGCGGTTCTAGGCGCGCAGTCCGGAACCGTGCGACTGCTACGGTCGCAGGTTCGAATCCTGCCTCGGGCATGGCTGTGTGTGATGTTCTTAGGTTAGTTAGGTTTAAGTAGTTCTAAGTTCTAGGGGACTGATGACCACAGCAGTTGAGTCCCATAGTGCTCAGAGCCATTTGAACTTTTTTTTTGTTGATGGATGCGATTTCTTTGACAGAGTTGATGATAGATCTGTGTTCGAGAAATGCAGTGCCGAAGATTGGTACGCCTTTCGCTACCTTTTGTTGTATTTTGCTCTTGAAGATGGCATGGTTTCCGTAATGCAAGTTTTAATTGTCAATTAATCGTGGTTCTTGAAGAGCAAGGACGAGAATTTTTTGGCGGACGATTTCTTTCGTGAGATTATTGAGGTTTCTTGTTTGCATCAATGTATCGATATTTAGTTTTTAAATGAATGTTTTCTGCTTGTAGAGAAATTTACCAGAGATCTTAGATATTCTCTGCCGTGCTAACCTGGACTCCCCAGAGTGCGAAAATCCAACTGCCGCTTATCGGTGGCCAGGTTGTGCACCACCTGGGGTAAAGTTACCTTTGCTTGCATAGTTCATGTTTTCTTGTGTTTCATTGGTTTGGCCTGGGTGATACCAGGACCGGACAGGACCAGAGGGTGTTGAAGCCTTTGGAAGCAAATATTTTCAGCCAAGCTCATTGAGCCAACAGACGGTGACCAGAGTAGCGGTGATTTTCACTCAGATGTGTCTGGATTTTGGGTTCAACGGATTGAGTAGCCGTTCAGGATTGTGTTAGTATTTGGTTCACCCCAAGTATTTGATTTCCTCGGTACCACCCATATGGGGGAGAGTTTCCCCTATTGGCCACACGGGATTTTTATTATTATTATGTCATCAGCAAATCTGATATGGAGTATCTTCCCTCCACTGAAATAGATGTGTATTGTTCGATTCAATATTTCCATCAGATAAATATGGGTTATAATTACGTTACATTGCTGCTAGTCGACATATTTCTCACGTTTTCTTAGACAGTTGCTAGCTGTTACTCTATCATAGGAACTTACGTGCGCAGCATAGTTGGAATACAGACGTTCAAATTATCCGATTTCTGTAATTTCATTTCGATACAAGATCGTCCTAATGGGATTCAGCCAGTCAGTCTTAATGTGGATATCCGACTACGACTCTCATCATATGATAGACTGGGTGAACCACATTCTTAATCGGACTGTTGAATTCAGATCACTTATCTATGACAGGGAATGAATTCTTAAACATTGTGGAAAATAATAATCCAATGTGCTTATTACAAATACGTTATTTAAATACAAATATATGAACTAACGAGATAACAGTTTATTTACAGGAGCAGAGACCCATCCATCATAGCAGGGCAGTGCGAGATTGGTTTCAGGGCCAAGAGAGAATAAAGCTGTTGCCGTTTGTTCCACGATCACCGAACATCAACCAGATAGAGAATATGTGGGCAGAGGTAACAAGGTCATTGCCATGTGTCCCTACAAATGCAAGCGACCTTTGGACGAATATAGAAAACTTATGGTGGGAAGTAAACCATCACGCTATACTGTCGACGACTTAATGAAATCAATTCCCCTACGCCCTCGAGAAATCTTACGTAATGGTCGTGGGTGGGTTGTTTACTAAAAGTATACTCGTCCACAAAGCCCATGTGGACAATTATCTGATAATCGGTCAAGCTTTGCTTTGTCGCAGCTCTTTAGCATACAACAAGTCCATTTACTTTCAGTCCCCTCCCTACAATTCTTGCAATGCAAGGTAATTGAAAAATCTCATCCACTCGGTGCCAACTGAGGAACTGACTGGTGCATGTGTTGTTCAACACACAGTAGTTGTCACCCTCACTGGAATCAATGACTGTGTGTGTGTGTGTGTGTGTGTGTGTGTGTGTGTGTGTGTGTGTGTTTTCGTGTTAACGCACAATCTGAATCAATACTATTAACATTAGAGAGACAACCAACAATAAATATTGCATCAAATATGACTAAAGTATTTTAATGCGATGGGAAGTTACAAACTGAATTTTTACCCATCCCACGTCCTGCGTATTACGTTAAGTAAGATGTATTAACTCCATAGAATCGTTAGCAGAGACAGTGCGCTCTTGTTGTCGAGGCTCGCGACAAGCGCAGCGATTAGCAGTGCCCAATGCCGCCGCGATTTGTTTATGTTGGCTGAGCGTGGACACTGCAGCAGACGCTTCGCCATAAACAGAAAGAAATCACCTTGGCTCTGACTGCAGTGATCGGATATCACTGCCTGCGTGTTCTTATAATAACCAACGTGAGACTCTACTCACAGGTGCCATGGAGCAATTGCAACGGGTATCATGTCATTAGTCATCAGAATATTAACCAGTGATGAAATGTCCACTCTATTTGAATCCCAAGAAAATAGGAACCTTCTCACAAAGGAATGTGAAGTGATATCAAAATTTATCAAACATACAAAAATTAATTGCAGGGCTTTCATTTATGCAGTAATAGCACACAAGGAAATATTATGTCTTGGAAGCGTATATTTCATTTTCTCTTCTCATATTAACGCCCTTGTTTTAATATGAAGTGAGAAAATAAACACGAAAAACTAAAGTTCCTGAGAAGCATATAAGTCATTTCCTCTTCTCATATCACAACTTTTGTTTTAGTATGAAGTAAAAAAATAAACAGTTTAGAGTTCTGAAGCATAATGACACCAGATTCTAATCGTAGGCGCTATCGGAAACGCCAAAAGCAGGGAGCTGTCCATTCTTTTGTCCAACAGTCTGTTTCCTTTCATGTATTACTCCTGCTAGGAGATTCTTATTTAAGGACTTGTGGGCATCACGTTCTTCAGCAGAACAAGCCTTATGTTGTTGTGCTAATTACGGTATGGAAAAAATGCAACAAAGAAGAGTTCCGCTAGAGCAGTGAGGATATTTGCACATGTGTGTATTCAGCAACGACTGCCAGCTGCCACAACACTTCACAGAATCCTTGCTGCAGGCAACACAACTGTGCGTGCACTACAGACTTCATTCAGTGAGACGTCTGGAGATGGATGAAAACGTCAAATTAACGTCGCTTTCCGAGTCGTATTCAATCCAGAATGAAGTGTTATTAAGGTAGTTGAGCGTTCTAGCAATTACACTTTTATGATTCCCACACGAGTATTTCGATAGCCAAAAGAACCCGTTAGTGTGAAACTATCGGGAACTGCATTAATATCAAACTGCAAGAACTTGAGACAATACGTGGACTCTTCTCTTCGCTTGGTGACCTATTACTGCTATTTAGCATTCTCTCTGTCCTAGTCGTAATGCAAATGGAACTTCAGAGGCGCTTTCCGCTATTCGTGACAAACATCAGCAACCTGTAATCACTGAGAGTCACAACTGCGTGATGATAATGGTTCAGGTTGTCAGTAGTTGTGGTGTTATGCTGTCGAATTGTTTACAGTAACATTAATGGTGGCGCATATAACTTAGCGCTGACTATCTACTTCAGTGAAGATAGTGTTGTGGCGTCGTCGCTTATCTTTATTTGGCCTCAGCTTGAGTAATCCGATTTAACGAACATAGTACTCCAATCGCGGGCTGCTAATACAGTATGACTGCAGAGATTATCGTGCGGATATTACATTAATTCTGCAATGAAATGCTTAACAAATCTTACCCTCAGCTATGCAGCTGGAATGACTCATTACACAGGTACTCCATTTTGCACTTGGTTAAGTGATCAGTTCGCTGCTATCCTACTTGTATTGTTCGTAAATACTCGTATACCTCATAAATGGTTCAAATGGCTCTGAGCACTATGGGACTTAACTTCTGAGGTTATCAGTCCGCTAGAACTTAGAACTACTTAAACCTAACTAACCTAAGGACCTCAGACACGTCCATGTCCGAGACAGGATTCGAACCTGCGACCGTAGCGGTCGCGCGGTTCCCGACTGTAGCGCCTGGAACCGCTCGGCCAACCCGGCCTGCATACTTGTATACTGACCATTCGTTATTTGACTAAATATGAACTACAATCTAATTCGCATGTATATGACATGGGTTAGCGCCGGCACAAAGGTATGACTAATGGTTGGATGCCGTTGAAGTCCTGTTACATTGATGGCAAGACAAATGTTCGCAAATCACCTCTATTGCCTCAAAAAACAATTGCATCTTAAATATCGAAGGACCGACGACCACACTGTCACATCGCGTTGAAATACAGCGACGACGGCAGATGAAAATTTGTGACCGACTGGGCTTCGAATCCAGACCTCCTGCTTACTAGACAGACGTTCTGATCACTGGAGTATTTTTTTTTTAATGTTTGAGAAGACTTTCAGCACCAGGTAGGCGGCAGGGCAGGGGTCGAAGATCCGAGGCCTGGCCACAATGCCTCTCCCATACCTGGCACTGCATTATTCCCATGCATTATTCCCATGTATTCCATGTTTGCACACGTATATTCTTGTAAATTGTAGAACAAAACTGAAGTAGTAATTTAGGTAAAATAAATTACAGATTACCGCCTCCAATGGCGTGCTTTCCTTGTAGAACATAACGTATAACAATGGAAAGGGTGACGGAAAAATACATAACAAACATTCATGCAGAAATGTATTCACATTTTAATTTATTATGCACTGGATGCATATGAGGTCTGTAAGGAAGCCATATATTTTTCAACAATTAAAAGAAATTTCGGAGCCGGTGGGGTTTTGCCAAATTAGAACAGTTCTGATTTTAGATCCAACGTAAAAGAATATTCCAGGAATAAAAAAAGTGAAAGAACTGTATTCCTCTTCTAATGAATAAAACTCCCCACCTCTTTGTAGCCCACATAAAGCAATAGAGATAAAATTTAAAACCTTTCCTTATATTTGTTATTCTTCTTCAGCTTAAAATGTTCTACTGCAATATAGAACATGTACTCTACTAAGTTTTGTTTGTTATGACGTAAAACACAAACTGTCCCAGAAGCCACGAATAACTGTTATTCTTTGCGGACGGGTAACATTTCCAGTCGGGTTGTAAAGCTTCAGTTATCGGTATTTGACTTTCTGCGTTTCTATTGACAGTGCTAACTTCTTCGTAGTCCAGTTCCAAATATTCTGATTCTTTTTTCACATGAGAAGATGTGCGCTACAGTTCTACAAGCCGTCATTTGTCGCCGCATGGAGATGGTCTCAATTTGATTTTACATAATCGTTCCGCTGTGGGTATGGTTTCGTTTACAAAGTCGCACCATACTGCACTTACTCTAGTTGGTATAATTTTATTGTTGATATTTTTCCAGACGTTCCTCCAGTTTTTTGTAGGTTAAGTTACCGGAATTGGTTTGTGAAGACGATGTCTGGTAATATAATCATAAACGGTTCTAGTGTTGGTTTGTGCTCGTGGAAGTCTTATACAGCTGCAAACGCCATAGTACTTTCGGACGTAATCTAGGCTGGCATGCTACATTAACAGGAGCGTTCCTATCCCCAGGATCTAACGAGAGGAACAGAAGTTTCGTGATGTCTGTCTTAGTGGCGTGTATTAGTTTAAAAGCACGTCTTTAATTCAAAGTCCTCCGTTTTGCCTCTGCAAAGTCGCCGTGTCGAAGGATACTTTGATGATATTTTGTTTCCACACATACCAAGAGGCTACAGCTTATATTTTTATGTGCAGTGACCTGCAGTATCGGTAAGACTGCTCCAACGCAATATATTTTTCTAAGTATGTATGTATTTATGATCTGAACTTTGTGCAGTCGGTCTAACGATCGCATGTCATGGTCCTTCAACAAGGTCCTGATGAGATTAAGTTTCCACTCCCAATTGTTCGTGGTCATGCGCTTGGGATTCGCCCTTAACTACAATCCGAGTTGGAGTCTCTCTTCGGTTACATCTAACCAGTGCGCACCTATTGCACTATTGTAAGAACCGAGATGCTGTATTTTGGTATTAAAATTTTGTAAATCCGGGTTCGAATCTGGTCAGCCACAAATTTTCATCTGACGCTGTTGTTCTATTTTAATGCCCATGACAGCCTGGACATCTGTCCTTCAATCTTTAATTGATTAAGAAGTCTGTCTATTTCGATTCGTAGTGTCTGTTCTTTCGGAAATGTCCTAAGAACACACACACATTTATATCATAAGTGCTATTCGGAAAACGTTTGGCAACTCAGTGATCGTGCCAGACTGGAGCTGCATCAACCTACTCATTTCACTAGACATAGTTGTAATTTTCTGAACAATTCCTGTTTAATAAGTGACAGCGACAGTGTCTCTCATCGTTTACTTTGTCGGAAACCTGCTTCTTTCTTCCCTAGGCTATACTTTAGCAATGAGTGATTGCTAACATTCTTGATACCTCCCTGGACGTGCTACTGCAACTGTAGCCAAAGATTCAAATCCCACTGGAAAAGTATGTTTCAAGTCAAATGGTTTTGCTCCTGACCTACTGTCATTGAAAACGATCACAACGAAATGAAGTATAGGTATTCTATGAAACCCTTGAGTTCATACTGCGGTGCTGTGAAGATGAAAAAGTAGTTTTCACAATTATCAGATGACAGATGGAATTTGTCAGATTCCACTAATTATGATTGCGTCATTGGTTCACAGGCGCTTTTCTGCCACTTATTGTAACTGTTATTTGTATGTTAGAGCTGGAAGAATAGAAACATCAAATTTTCGCCATATGGAATGTTCGAATTCACCTTAAGTCTTCACGTTTCGAGCAAAGGCAGAATATCGGTCACGAAAGCTAACAATTAGCCAGGCCATGCCTGTCTTCTGGTGGATGTGCCAATGACAGTGATCTCAATAAAAATATTGTACAGCAAAGAGGAATTGCCAACTCAACCACTGGAGAAGCTCCAAAATTGTGAATCGCGTCTGGTGAATACGCTTTCAAGGTTTCGATCCGATTAAGACAGTAAAACACAAATAATTGTCGCAGTTATTAATATATGACATTTAGTTTGCATTCAGTGCATCGATGTATTACAAGTAATTGCACTCTAGCCTCTAAACCTAGTTACAGAAATGCGAATAAGACTCATGGGCATATAATGAGGATCTTGCAGCCCTTGCCACCCGCAACTTTGAGATGAAGCTATAGTCACTTCCGAGGTCACTCACAGAACACATCAGCTGGTATCCTTCCTGGTACTATAACTGAAACTTGGCAACAGCGCAGAATATGTTTGGCAACTCTGTGACCGACAAGTTACTTCCTTGATGGCACAGAACTATCCTGCTGAATTCACTTGATATTATCGCCGGCACAGTAGCTCAGCGTGTTCGGTCAGAGAGCCAGTTGGCCTCTGTAATAAAAAAACTGAGTGGACGGATCAACAAACGAACTTGAACGGATGTCACTGTGACGTCCGCAGCGACCAACCACAACGATCGACAACGAACAAGAAAGAAAAGAACAAAAAAGAAGGTAACGTGCTTGCCTGTCAGGTGCACGCTGCCTTTGTTCAGCTTTCGAGACTCGCTGAATGCAAGATTTTTAATTCTTTTGTAGCAGAACTACAAGCAGGCAGATACAAATTCAATGAGGGAATAGTAAGACAACGCTCTAGCAAAATTCGTTTTGCTGCTTTTAGTAACCCTTAGTGTCAAAGCGAAAAACCTTACGGTACTGCCAAATTCATAATGCCACTTTTATTTTCTGCCGACATACTTTTTTGTTGTTGTGAATACATAATTTTATCTATGAACTGCCACATTTTCATAATACTTCCGAAGCAAATCATGTGAGGTAACACTTCACCAACGTGTCGGGAAGGTGGAAAAAGCACTACCCTTTCTGGATGCTCTCTGTATCTTCCTGGATGTCGACGGGGTTCTAGTAATACGACCTTCGAGTAAATGGTTAGAGATGAAGAACCTAGTGGTGAATGAACTCAAAGATGAGCTGAATGCGAGAGACTACTCTTGAAAAGAATAAGTAGACGATTTATTCACAGTAAGACTTAGAAAATTTGATAGTATTGTGAAACCTATGTGCACTGAACATTGTGAAAAAATATTTAAAGACAAGCCGCACGAAAATTGGTGTAGTATTATTTATGGCGAAGCATGTCCAGCACATATACTGAAAAATTATGTTTTTCGATGAAACTTTAGAGAGGGTTGTAGTGTATCTAGAGGTAGCCCTGGATTGAAAACTATTATGAACACCTCATATAAAGAATATATTCCACTGCGAAAGATACTCTTATAAGCACTAGAAGCTGCTGTAGGGTAAACGGGGGTTTAAACCCAGTACGTACCGGATATACACCTCTGCAAAAATACCAGTGATAATTTATTGTCTTATAATAGGAGCAAAGTCGAACAGGAGGTGGCTGCTAGGAGTCTCGCAAAGTGCAGAGACTGGCCTTCTTTCACAAACAGACGGAATTAGCAGGACATCCACTCTTGGGATGGATATTAGGCTAGACATGCCCGCCTTACATCTGTGGCTTACAATGGAGGCCGCAGTAGGGACATAAGGCTAAAAATTGCAAATAACTGGATATAGTTAGAATATACGGAATCACAAATCAGTATGGCGATGGCTGGGGAAATGTCGACTAACTATACAATAACTTCTAGCTGTTTCAATAAACCTTGCCATGTAACAGTTGGAAGCAGGGAGCAGTGGAAGAACGAACCACTACACCGTTCAGGAGACATAATATAGTGGTATACTGACAGGTCGAAAACAGATGAAACCACTGGGTCTGGTGTGCTGCCTAGAATCTCTTTAGGGAAGATGGCCGCAGTATTACATAATATCTTCTATCAGCATGTGCACGGAGGAGAATTAGAGTAGACCCTACAAAAATCGTAGCATCTACTTTTATTCAGACAGCCAAGCAGCTCTGAAATCTCTATCAGCCCCTGCGACCGAAGGTCGTTACAGAATGCCATGAAGCATGTTCTTTCGGACATGTCCGAAAGAACAGACACCACACATATATCCATATACAGAGTCTTTCAGGAGGAATATTAGATATTTTAGCAGGTGGTAGTACAGACGAATTGCATAAAAAATTCCATATAAATGCGTCCACTTTTAATTGTGTACAGAGATACAGCTGTTAGTACGTAACCCTAACAAACTCAAAGCAAAGACAACGAGGACATTCAAAGTTGATTTTCAAAAATTCCCCCACCAACTTCAATGCACATTTGACTTCTCTTGATAACACCACGTGTAGGTCGCCTTTGCGTTCTTTTATGAGGGCTGCACTATTCATAATCCGAACGATCAAAACGGTTCTTTGGTTTACTTTTTCTTTGTAGACTTCGCCTTTAACCCACCCCGCAGGCAAAAATCGAAAGAGATAAGGTCCGGGGACCTTGAAGACCAAGAAAAGTGCCCATATCCAATTATCCATCTTCCAGGAAATGTTAGGTTTGGATAATGTGTCACCTGGCGACTAGAATGTGCAGGAGCCCCGTCATCCTGGAGGAACATACGCATCCTAGTAGCCAAATGAACCTCTTCCAATTACGCTGGAAGCTCATTTTCAAGGAAGTGTAGACAACTGGGTCCTGTAAGGACCAACATACGAAACGAAAATGCGTTGAACCCAGCTATCTGTATGTTCAATAAAAATTGGACGCATGTTATATGTCATTATTTCAACAATTTGTCTATACTATAATCTCCAAGAATATTTACTATTCCTCCTGAAACATCCTGTACAATTATTTGGGTCTCCACGGGTCATCGAAAGTTTTCAGTGCTAGACGCACGAAATCGTCCGACCTTCGCAGGAATACAGTGTGGACGCAAGTCAGTGGAACAATGGCCGTGGGGTACCGCGCATGTGGTATGCGGCAAAAATGGGAATTCGCGTCTGACGAGGAGCGTGTGTAGATAGGTACTGCAGAGAGGTTGACTGCTGTGTCATTATAGTATCCACCGTCGGAAGTTCGAATCCGGCATGGGTGTGTGTGTTGTCCATAGCGTAAGTTAGTTTGTTAGATTAAGTAATGTGTAAGCTTAGGGACCGATGACCTAAGCAGCTTGGTCTCATAAGTTCTTACCACAAATTTACAAAATTTTAATACCAAAATACTGCATCTCGGTTCTCCCAATAGTGCAATAGATGCGCACTGGTTAGATGTAACTGAAGAGAGTCTTCAACTCCGACTGTGGTTAAGGGCGAATCCCAAGCGCATGGCCACTAACAACTGGAAGCGGAATGTCATCCGAACCTTGTTGAAGGACCACGACAGGACCGGATCTTCGGCCCCTGCCCTCTTTGCCTCCGCCTACCTGGTGCTGATAGTCTTCTCAAACATTAAAAAAAAAAAATACTCCAGTGATCAGAACGTCTGTCTAGTAAGCAGGAGGTCTGGATTCGAAGCCCAGTCGGTCACAAATTTTCATCTGCCGTCGTCGCTGTATTTCAACGCGATGTGACAGTGTGGTCGTCGGTCCTTCGATATATAAGATGCAATTATTTTTTGAGGCAATAGAGGTGATTTGCGAACATTTGTCTTGCCATCAATGTAACAGGACTTCAACGGCATCCAACCATTAGTCATACCTTTGTGCCGGCGCTAACCCATGTCATATACATGCGAATTAGATTGTAGTTCATATTTAGTCAAATAACGAATGGTCAGTATACAAGTATGCAGGCCGGGTTGGCCGAGCGGTTCCAGGCGCTACAGTCGGGAACCGCGCGACCGCTACGGTCGCAGGTTCGAATCCTGTCTCGGACATGGACGTGTCTGAGGTCCTTAGGTTAGTTAGGTTTAAGTAGTTCTAAGTTCTAGCGGACTGATAACCTCAGAAGTTAAGTCCCATAGTGCTCAGAGCCATTTGAACCATTTATGAGGTATACGAGTATTTACGAACAATACAAGTAGGATAGCAGCGAACTGATCACTTAACCAAGTGCAAAATGGAGTACCTGTGTAATGAGTCATTCCAGCTGCATAGCTGAGGGTAAGATTTGTTAAGCATTTCATTGCAGAATTAATGTAATATCCGCACGATAATCTCTGCAGTCATACTGTATTAGCAGCCCGCGATTGGAGTACTATGTTCGTTAAATCGGATTACTCAAGCTGAGGCCAAATAAAGATAAGCGACGACGCCACAACACTATCTTCACTGAAGTAGATAGTCAGCGCTAAGTTATATGCGCCACCATTAATGTTACTGTAAACAATTCGACAGCATAACACCACAACTACTGACAACCTGAACCATTATCATCACGCAGTTGTGACTCTCAGTGATTACAGGTTGCTGATGTTTGTCACGAATAGCGGAAAGCGCCTCTGAAGTTCCATTTGCATTACGACTAGGACAGAGAGAATGCTAAATAGCAGTAATAGGTCACCAAGCGAAGAGAAGAGTCCACGTATTGTCTCAAGTTCTTGCAGTTTGATATTAATGCAGTTCCCGATAGTTTCACACTAACGGGTTCTTTTGGCTATCGAAATACTCGTGTGGGAATCATAAAAGTGTAATTGCTAGAACGCTCAACTACCTTAATAACACTTCATTCTGGATTGAATACGACTCGGAAAGCGACGTTAATTTGACGTTTTCATCCATCTCCAGACGTCTCACTGAATGAAGTCTGTAGTGCACGCACAGTTGTGTTGCCTGCAGCAAGGATTCTGTGAAGTGTTGTGGCAGCTGGCAGTCGTTGCTGAATACACACATGTGCAAATATCCTCACTGCTCTAGCGGAACTCTTCTTTGTTGCATTTTTTCCATACCGTAATTAGCACAACAACATAAGGCTTGTTCTGCTGAAGAACGTGATGCCCACAAGTCCTTAAATAAGAATCTCCTAGCAGGAGTAATACATGAAAGGAAACAGACTGTTGGACAAAAGAATGGACAGCTCCCTGCTTTTGGCGTTTCCGATAGCGCCTACGATTAGAATCTGGTGTCATTATGCTTCAGAACTCTAAACTGTTTATTTTTTTACTTCATACTAAAACAAAAGTTGTGATATGAGAAGAGGAAATGACTTATATGCTTCTCAGGAACTTTAGTTTTTCGTGTTTATTTTCTCACTTCATATTAAAACAAGGGCGTTAATATGAGAAGAGAAAATGAAATATACGCTTCCAAGACATAATATTTCCTTGTGTGCTATTACTGCATAAATGAAAGCCCTGCAATTAATTTTTGTATGTTTGATAAATTGTGATATCACTTCACATTCCTTTGTGAGAAGGTTCCTATTTTCTTGGGATTCAAATAGAGTGGACATTTCATCACTGGTTAATATTCTGATGACTAATGACATGATACTCGTTGCAATTGCTCCATGGCACCTGTGAGTAGAGTCTCACGTTGGTTATTATAAGAACACGCAGGCAGTGATATCCGATCACTGCAGTCAGAGCCAAGGTGATTTCTTTCTGTTTATGGCGAAGCGTCTGCTGCAGTGTCCACGCTCAGCCAACATAAACAAATCGCGGCGGCATTGGGCACTGCTAATCGCTGCGCTTGTCGCGAGCCTCGACAACAAGAGCGCACTGTCTCTGCTAACGATTCTATGGAGTTAATACATCTTACTTAACGTAATACGCAGGACGTGGGATGGGTAAAAATTCAGTTTGTAACTTCCCATCGCATTAAAATACTTTAGTCATATTTGATGTAATATTTATTGTTGGTTGTCTCTCTAATGTTAATAGTATTGATTCAGATTGTGCGTTAACACGAAAACACACACACACACACACACACACACACACACACACACACACACACACACACACAGTCATTGATTCCAGTGAGGGTGACAACTACTGTGTGTTGAACAACACATGCACCAGTCAGTTCCTCAGTTGGCACCGAGTGGATGAGATTTTTCAATTACCTTGCATTGCAAGAATTGTAGGGAGGGGACTGAAAGTAAATGGACTTGTTGTATGCTAAAGAGCTGCGACAAAGCAAAGCTTGACCGATTATCAGATAATTGTCCACATGGGCTTTGTGGACGAGTATACTTTTAGTAAACAACCCACCCACGACCATTACGTAAGATTTCTCGAGGGCGTAGGGGAATTGATTTCATTAAGTCGTCGACAGTATAGCGTGATGGTTTACTTCCCACCATAAGTTTTCTATATTCGTCCAAAGGTCGCTTGCATTTGTAGGGACACATGGCAATGACCTTGTTACCTCTGCCCACATATTCTCTATCTGGTTGATGTTCGGTGATCGTGGAACAAACGGCAACAGCTTTATTCTCTCTTGGCCCTGAAACCAATCTCGCACTGCCCTGCTATGATGGATGGGTCTCTGCTCCTGTAAATAAACTGTTATCTCGTTAGTTCATATATTTGTATTTAAATAACGTATTTGTAATAAGCACATTGGATTATTATTTTCCACAATGTTTAAGAATTCATTCCCTGTCATAGATAAGTGATCTGAATTCAACAGTCCGATTAAGAATGTGGTTCACCCAGTCTATCATATGATGAGAGTCGTAGTCGGATATCCACATTAAGACTGACTGGCTGAATCCCATTAGGACGATCTTGTATCGAAATGAAATTACAGAAATCGGATAATTTGAACGTCTGTATTGCAACTATGCTGCGCACATAAGTTCCTATGATGGAGTAACAGCTAGCAACTGTCTAAGAAAACGTGAGAAATATGTCGACTAGCAGCAATGTAACGTAATTATAACCCATATTTATCTGATGGAATTATTGAATCGAACAATACACATCTATTTCAGTGGAGGGAAGATACTCCATATCAGATTTGCTGATGACATAATAATAATAAAAATCCCGTGTGGCCAATAGGGGAAACTCTCCCCCATATGGGTGGTACCGAGGAAATCAAATACTTGGGGTGAACCAAATACTAACACAATCCTGAACGGCTACTCAATCCGTTGAACCCAAAATCCAGACACATCTGAGTGAAAATCACCGCTACTCTGGTCACCGTCTGTTGGCTCAATGATCTTGGCTGAAAATATTTGCTTCCAAAGGCTTCAACACCCTCTGGTCCTGTCCGGTCCTGGTATCACCCAGGCCAAACCAATGAAACACAAGAAAACATGAACTATGCAAGCAAAGGTAACTTTACCCCAGGTGGTGCACAACCTGGCCACCGATAGGCGGCAGTTGGATTTTCGCACTCTGGGGAGTCCAGGTTAGCACGGCAGAGAATATCTAAGATCTCTGGTAAATTTCTCTACAAGCAGAAAACATTCATTTAAAAACTAAATATCGATACATTGATGCAAACAAGAAACCTCAATAATCTCACGAAAGAAATCGTCCGCCAAAAAATTCTCGTCCTTGCTCTTCAAGAACCACGATTAATTGACAATTAAAACTTGCATTACGGAAACCATGCCATCTTCAAGAGCAAAATACAACAAAAGGTAGCGAAAGGCGTACCAATCTTCGGCACTGTATTTTTCGAACACAGATCTATCATCAACTCTGTCAAAGAAATCGCATCCATCAACAAAAAAAAAAGTTCAAATGGCTCTGAGCACTATGGGACTCAACTGCTGTGGTCATCAGTCCCCTAGAACTTAGAACTACTTAAACCTAACTAACCTAAGGACATCACACACAGCCATGCCCGAGGCAGGATTCGAACCTGCGACCGTAGCAGTCGCACGGTTCCGGACTGCGCGCCTAGAACCGC
Organism: Schistocerca nitens; assembly: GCF_023898315.1. NCBI lineage: Eukaryota > Metazoa > Arthropoda > Insecta > Orthoptera > Acrididae > Schistocerca > Schistocerca nitens. The sequence continues at coordinate 747,562 of NW_026045657.1, forward strand.
GAGACCACCGCGGCCGGCCATCCATCAACAATCGACTTATGACTATGCTCATTCAGAGCCCCTATAAAAGATATACACTCGAAAATACTATGAGCAAAATTCACCAAGATGACGTGAAAATACTAATGGGAGACTTCAACTCTCTACTTGGGACAGAAAAAACCTGTAGAAAAATCATTGGTACAATTTCAACACACCGAAACGCTTAGACCAACGGCACACGTCTGACTGACATTTGCCAACAATTCAACCACAAAAGAATGTCTTCCCACTTTAGGAAGTAGCCTGTTCCCAAGAAACATGTTTGGCTACCAGATGCAAGCTGCTTTCGTTCGCCTTTCGAGACTCGCTGAAAGCCAGATTTTTGATTCTTTTGTAGCAGAGCTACAAGCAGGCAGATACAAACGCAATAAGGGAATCGTAAGACAACGCTCGAGCAAAATGCGCCTTGCTACTTTCAGTAACCCTTAGTGTCAGAGCGAAAACCTTACGGTACTGCCAAATTCATAATGACGACAAATTTTTTGTTGTTGTGAATACATAATCTTATCTGTGAAATGCCACATTTTCATAATAATTGCGAATGATACAGGAAATGAAGTAAATACAGATCTTTTCGAAGTCAAAAGTCGGTAACGTCCTACTAATTCGTGTTAAATGGTTCAAATGGCTCTGAGTACTATGGGACTCAACTGCTGAGGTCATAAGTCCCCTAGAACTTGGAACTACTTAAACCTAACTAACCTAAGGACAACACACACATCCATGCCCGAGGCAGGATTCGAACCTGCGACCGTAGCGGTCGCGCGGTTCCAGACTGTAGCGCCAGAACCGCTCGGCCACCAGCGGCCGGCAATTCGTGTTAAAATAGGCTCAATCGTCTTACAGATACTTAATGCTTTATTAAGATAGTCTGCCGTCGTGATGTTTCTGTAGTAAGCCGAATTTAATTTGTATTAGTGCAGTGAATATTTTAATTGGATTTTCCATTAGTTTATTAAACGCAACAGTAATCATCGAAGAGAAATTAATCAGCAAAAGAATTTCCTTTCACGATATCTAAAACGATCTGACAATGCTAAAGTTGTTTACAAATTCTACGCCAGTAGAAACCTACTGGTTCCCACGATATCATTATACCAGAGTAGTTTTAAGAGTATTTTCGTCTAGAAATGAATTGCGTTGACGGTTGATCGATCAAGAGTGGGAAAGGTAAAACTTTACGAATATATGACGAGAGGGACAAGTGCTTGAGAGAGGACTTCTCTATCAATACAAGTGCCTAAGAGACGTCTTTAATTTCAATCTCCTGGATAGTTTTGTTTATCAAATCAAGAAGTGCGTTATCATGCAGTAGCACATGTGATGTTGCTCGATTTTCTTACGCTGCGACCGAAAGGTGTCTCCGTTGTTGGCAACAAATTCCAGCTGTGTTGCACACAGCCCTTGGGGCAGAATTGGTAGCCCAAAACACACTTTTGGAGCTATCAGATGTAAAATATTATGTTCACACTACTCTTTCCTCGAGTTTGTCTTTTGGAGGGGCTCAGCCTTTCATTTCTTCTTAGGAAGTTAACGATAAAGGCATCATAACACGTCACCAGTAACAGTACTGCATACGAATGCTCAGTGAGCGGCCTGATGACGTTCAATAATAGTCACTCCGTTGATTTTTGTTGTTTCGAATTAGAGCATGCAGTACTCCTACACCAGACTTCTGAACTTTGCCTGTTGAATGCAAATGTCGCATGATGGTAAAATGGTAATCTATCACATATATCAGTAGTCGAGACTTCCTTAATGTGGAAAATCATTCATGCCAGAACGATCCTTGTTGAAACAAGATTATCTTTTTCTGGCGTATTTTTCCCAAAAGCACTCGCTCCACACACAATTCAAATCTTTCTAGCTGCCTTCTCTGCATTCACCCCTCTGTTATACCAAAAGTAAACGTTGTGTTGCAGATGTTACACCTATTTCCACTTGCGACTCAATTTTACAATGCTTAACTGTAGTTCATGATTTTCAAGTTTGCAAAATCCATTCCTTAACTGCCAGATAATAACTAGAACTTCAAATTCGAAAATGACAGTTGAGACACACGCTGATAGCGTCGCGACGCGTTCACCTGGGCGGCGCCGGATTTCAGGCGGCGGGTGGCGTCTGGCCGGTGGCCGGTAGCCGCTGCAGCGCGAGGAAACTCTCGAGCGTAAGCTGTTATGATCGCGGCGCAGCCACGAGCTGTCCTGCGGAATTGTTTCTGGAATACTTGTTATTGCTGGTGGGTAGAATGTTAAGCGAATTATCTTCGATGTTCAGTCAGACTCATAACTTTAGACCGACTGTGGTAAAAAAAAAAAAAAAAAAAAAATACAGTTGGACGCGAACAGGCGACTATAAGTTTAGAACTCACGACGCTTGCCACTAGACCACGGGCTCACATCGTCCAACAACGTCTCGGAAGGAGATAACACTTCCTCCTGACACTTCCGCATCTTACAGTGTTGCCAGATTGTGCAGATTGCCGGACTTAGAGTTGTCAGGGGCGGTCAGTTTTATTGGCCACCTTAAGTGAATGACTCGGACTTAGTCTCTGTGGCGGCCGGCCGGCGGTCAGTTTTATTGTCTAAGACTGTACATCGATAATTTTTAAAAATATCGATATTTCAGTATTTTATATAAGTCCCTAGTCATATGACTGGAATACGATTTCTGACATTCTGACGGTGGCAGGGGTAAAATACAGGGAGAGAAAGGCTATTTACAATTTGTACAGAAACCAGATGGCAGTTACAAGAGTCGAGGGACCTGAAAGGGAAGCAGTGGTTGGGAAGCGAGTGACACAGGTTTGTAGCCTCTCCATGATGTTATTCAATCTGTGCATTGAGCGAGCAATAAAAGAATCCAAAGAAAAATTCGGAGTAGGTATTAAAATCCATGGAGAAGAAATAAAAACTTTGAGGTTCGCCGATGACGTTGTAATTCTATCAGAGACAGCAAAGGACTTGGAAGAGTAGTTGAACGGAATGGACAGTGTCTCGAAAGAAGGATATAAGATGAACATTAACAAAAACAAAACGAGGATAATGGAATGTAGTCGAATGACACTGAAGGAATTAGATTAGGAAATGAGACAAAGTAGTAAAGGAGTTTTGCTATTTGGGGAGCAAAATAACCGATGACGGTCGAAGTAGTGAGGATATAAAATGTAGACTGGCAATGGCAAGGAACGCGTTTCTGAAGAAGAGAAATTTGTTAACATTGAGTATAGATTTAAGTGTCAGGAAGTAGTTTCTGAAAGTATTTATACGGAATGTAGCCATGTATGGAAATGAAACATGGACGATAAATAGTTTAGACAAGAAGAGAATAGAAGCTTTCGAAATGAGGTGCTGCAGAAGAATGCTGAAGATTAGATGGGTAGATCACACAACTAATGAGGAATTATTGAATAGAATTGGGAAGAAGAGGAGTTTGTGGCTCGACTTAACAAGAAGAAGGGACCGGTTGGTAGGACATGTTCTGAGGCATCAAGGAATCAGAAATTTAGCATCGGAGGGCAGCATGCAGGTGTTTTTTTTTGTGGTTTTAGGGCGCACAACTTCAATGGTCATTAGCGCCCAGACTACGTTAGGAATGCACCGCGAGGCACAAGTTTAAAACAGCAACTAAAAGGGAAAACACGATAAAAGACAGACTGACAGGCATAGGATTAAAAAACAGCATAATCAAATGTCCTTAGAGAGGTTTGTCAAGTTGATAAAACGAAGAACGCAAGCAGCTGCTCGTGGGTCATCCGCAAAAATGGCATCTAGAGTACATGGCAGGCCAAGATCAAGACGCAGTGTGTTAAAATCCTGACAGGACGTTAAAATGCGGCGGACCGTCCGCAATTGCCCACATGGGACATCTGATGAAGGGACACAACAAGAAGCTGTCCGAGGCTGGAGGACTGCAGCCTTGGCCGCGGCATCTGCAGCTTCGTTCCCAGGGATACCGACATGGCCAGGAACCCACATAAAGCTAACCGCAGAACCGACGTCCACCAGCTGCTGAAGAGAGCGTTGGATCCGGTGCACGAAAGGGTGAACCGGATACGGATCACTGAGGCTCTGGAGTGCGCTCAGGGAGTCGGAGCAGATGACATAAGCAGAATGTCGGTGGCGGCAGATGTAAAGAACAGCCTGGTAGAGGGCAAAGAGCTCAGCTGTGAAGACCGAACAATGGCCATGGAGCCGGTATTTGAAACGTTGTGCCCCGACAATAAAAGAACACCCGACCCCGTCATTGGTCTTAGAGCCATCTGTATAAATGAAGGTCATATTAATGAACTTCGAACGAAGTTCGACAAAATGGGAATGGTATACCGAACCGGGGGTAACCTCCTTTGGGAGCGAGCTGAGGTCAAGGTGAACGCGAACCTGAGCCTGGAGACAAGGTGGCGTGTGGCTCTAGCCGTCTCGAAAGGTTGCAAGGAGTGAAAAATCAAGGTGTTGAAGGAGACGACGAAAGCGAACTCCAGGGGTAGCAGGGCAGAGACATACAACCTGTATTCACGGTCGAGAGAGTCGTCAAAAAAGGAACGATAAGACGGGTGGTCGGGCATTGTCAATAGCCGACAGGCATACCGACAAAGCAGTATATCGCGCCGGTAGGTGAGTGGCAATTCACCAGCGTCAGCATGAATACTCTCGACGGGACTTGTATAAAACGCTCCGATCGCAAGACGTAAACCCGATGTTGTATGGAGTTGAGGCGGCGTAAGATGGATGGCCGTGCAGAGGAGTATACGAAGCTCCCATAATCCAGCTTGGAGCGGACGATCGACCGATATAGGCGAAGTAGGACGGTTCGATCCGCTCCCCACGACATACCACTGAGAACACGGAGGACATTTAGAGAACGGGTACAACGGGAAGCCAAATATGACATGTGGAGACCAGCTAAGTTTCCTTTCAAATGTAAGACCTAAAAATTTTGTTGTCCCCACGAATGGGAGAGCAACGGGACCGAGTCTTAAGGACGGTGCGAGAAACTCTTTGTAGCGTCAGAAGTTAATGCAGACCGTCTTCTCGGCAGAAAAACGGAAGCCATTGGCGACACTCCAGGAGTAAAAACGGTCAAGAGAACGCTGAAGACAGCACTCCAGGAAACATGTACGCTGCGCGCTGCAATAGATGGTAAAATCGTCCACGAAAAGGGAGCCTGATACATCAGCTGGGAGGCAATCCATTATTGGATTGACCGCTATGGCGAAGAGAGCGACGCTCAAAACTGAGCCCTGTGGCACCCCATTCTCCTGGCGAAAGGTGTCTGACAGGACAGAACCCACACGTACCCTAAACTGTCGATCCATTAAAAAGGAACGAATAAAAAGAGGGAGGCGACCGCGAAGGCCCCATGTATGCATGGTGCGGAGAATGCCCGCCCTCCAACAGGTGTCGTAAGCCTTCTCCAAATCAAAGAACACAGCTGCGGTCGGGCGCTTCCGCAAGAAGGTATTCATAATGAAGGTCGACAAGGTAACCAGATGGTCAACAGCAGAGCGGCGTCTACGAAATCCACATTGTACATTGGTAAGTAGTCGTCGAGATTCGAGCAGCCAAACCAAACGAAAGTTAACCATTCGCTCCATCACCTTACAGACACAGCTGGTAAGCGAGATGGGTCGATAACTGGAAGGCAAGTGCTTGTGCTTCCCCGGCTTAGGAATCGGGACAACAATAGACTCGCGCCAGCATGCGGGAACATGTCCCTCAATCCAGATGCGATTATAAGCACGAAGGAGGAAACCTTTGTCCGCAGGAGAAAGGTTCTTCAGCATCTGAATATGAATAGAATCAGGCCCTGGAGCGGAGGACCGTGACCGGGCAAGTGCATTTTCGAGTTCCCGCATGGTGAATGGGGCATTATAACGTTCCCGATTAGAGGGGCGGAAGTTAGGTGGCCTAGCCTCCTCTGCCTGTTTTCGGGGGAGGAAGGCAGGGTGGTAATGAACGGAGCTCTGCGAAAAAGCGGCCGAAGGCATTGGAGACATCCTCAGGGGCCACAAGGACGTCATTCGCGACCGTCAAGCCAGAAACTGGTGAGTGGACCTTAGTGCCAGACAGCCGGCGCAGTCTACCCCAGACAACAGAAGAAGGAGTAAAACTGTTGAAAGTGGTTGTGAAATCAGCCCAGCTGGCTTTCTTGCTTTCTTTAATATTACGACGACACTGTGCACGTAATCGTTTATAATTGATACAATTCGCCACGGTAGGGTGGCATTTAAAGGTGCGTAAAGCACGTCGACGAGCACGTAAAGCGTCTCTACATGCTGCGGTGAACCAGGGGACTGGTACGCGACGTGGAGAGGAAGAAGTGTGAGGGATGGAACATTCAGCCGCAGTGAGAATGACTTGTGTGAGGTGTGCGACCAGACTATCGCAGCTTGTGAAGGTTTGATCCTGAAAGGTCGCCCTGGAAGAGAAGAGCCCCCAGTCTGCTTTGGAGATGGTCCAACTAGATGAGCACGGAGAGGGGGTATGCTGCAGGAGATGGATAACACACGGGAAGTGGTCGCTCGAATATGTATCAGAAAGTGCATACCACTCAAACCGGCGTGCAAGTTGGGTAGTACATATAGAGAGGTCTAAATGGGAATAGGTGTGAGATGTGTCCGAAAGAAAAGTAGGGGCGCCAGTATTGAGGCAGACAAGATTGAGCTGGTTGAAAAGGTCTGCTAAGAGGGAGCCCCTCGGGCAGGATGCTGGAGAGCTCCAAACGGGATGGTGGGCACTGAAGTCTCCAGTTAACAAAAATGGTGCAGGTAGCTGAGCAATAATTTGCATCTTGTCTGCCCTGGTAACGGCAGACGACGATGGAATGTAAACGGTACAAATGGAAAATGTAAAAGTGGGGAAAGTAATTCGGACGGCAACTGCCTGCAGGCCGGTGTGCAATGTGATGGGATCGTAGTAAACATCATCCCGGACCAGCAACATAACCCCTCCATGAGCCGGAATACCTGCCACAGGGGGTAGGTCAAAACGCACAGAGGTGTAGTGTGCCAAGGCAATTTGATCGCATGGGCGTAGCTTCGTTTCCTGGAGGGCTACGACGAGCGGACTGTGGAAGCGGAGCAGCAACTTCAAGTCCTCTCAGTTGGAGCGAATATTCCAGTGAATAAGTGCCATCGTGAGAAGAAAAAGAGAAAGAAGATGCAAGAAGGGGTCACCTCGAAGGCCGCTGAGGGCCTGGCTTCGAGCGAGCACTGCCGCCGCTATCAGTAGGCGGACAGTCATCGTCCATTGGTTCATTAGGTTCATCAACCATCTTGTTAAGATGGCCGGGAGGGGGTGCTTCCTCCGCCGGTGAACGGCCAGATGTTCGGCTAGTAGCGGTGCGGCCAGGCGAAACGGATGACGGCCTGGGGCGGCAACCGCTGGGTGGCGCAGGAGAAGAAATGCGCCGTGGTGAAGAAGGAGAACTGTGCTTCCTATGAGCCTTCTTGGAAGGTCGTTTAGTGGAAGTACTGGTCGATGGCTGGGAGTTCGAGGTACGTAGGAAGTCTGCACGGGACGGTTCCTTCTTGAAGGCCCGTGCATCTTACTTCTGGGTCTATGTCTTGGCAGAAGCTGATGAAGGTGCTTGTGTCTGAGGGTGACGGGAGGAAGAGGAGACGTCGACCGGGCGATCTTAGCACTGGCCGAACGGACGACTGTGGGGCTCCAGGTCAGATCGCATGTCTGCGTCACCACTTCCCTGGTAGTCCGAGAAGAGGCGAGGACAGTACTGTATTTCTCCGCTGGGAGCAGCGTGGGCTTCCTACTAGCAAATAGATTGCGAGCAGCCGAGGTGGACACTTTCTCTTTGACCCGAATTTCCTGTATACAGCGTTCTTCCTTGTAAATGGGACAGTCGCGGGAGGACGCTGCATGGACACCCTGACAGTTCACACAACGAGGAGTTGGAGGTGGACAGTCACCCTCATGGGCATCCCTGCCACAAGTGACACATTTAGCCGCATTGGAACAAGACTGGCGAGTGTGATTAAAACGCTGATACTGGTAGCAGCGCGTGGGTGTCGGGACATAGGAGCGAACAGAAATAACCTCTTAGCCCGCTTTGATACGCGACGGCAGCTGAACACTATAAAAGGTCAAGAAAAGAGTCTGGGTCAGTACAAGGTCATTGTTGACCTTTTTCATGACCCTATGGACAGCCGCCACGCCCAGCTCAGCGTGGAAAGACTGAATCTCCTCGTCAGTCAATCCGTCGACTGATCTTGTATATACCACACCACGAGACGAATTCAAATTGTGGTGAGCCTCCACCCGGACAGGGAACGTGTACAGGAGTGTGGCCCGAAGCAGTTTTTGTGCCTGAAAGGCGATCTCAGTTTCTAGTAACAAGGTACCGTTACGGATCCTGGTACAAGACTTGACAGATCCGTCTATGGCATCTACGCCCTTCTGGATAACGAAAGGGTTGACAGATGAAAAATCCTTTCCCTTCTCAGATCGAGAAACTACGAGGAAATTTGGGGCAGGCGGTACTACTTTTGGTACTGGTGGCTGGTCAAGTTTCCGTTTTTGGGCAGAAGTCTAGAGAGAAGAAGAAGAGAAATCCATTGCGGAGGAATCCCCCTTGATTGCCAGCGTCTCCGGTGGCGCGCTCCTTGCTTGTGGGGACCCTCTCAGAGGGCACTCCCACCTTAGGTGAATGTTTACACCTCAGATCACACCTTCCGAGAAACGGACAGAGGGACCAATCGGCATGGTCGGAAGGTGTCAGCTCAGGCAATCACCCCTCCCTGGGCCTGGTCTTTACCAGGGGGTACGTGCGTGCCTTACTTGTCTACCCAGGGCGGGGAATTACGCGTTACCCCGTCACCGGCTATGCGTGCGAACGCGTGGGTCGGCCTTCAGGCACGCACAGGGAGGAAAGAAGAAGAGGAAAATAGAAGGGAGATAGGGAGAGAAAGGACAGACTGTCTCAAACGCCGAGGCGGAGACCAGAGAAGGCAAGGAGAAGGAGGCAAGGAGGAGGAGGCAAGGAGGAGGAGGCAAGGGAAAGAGTAAGTAGGAGAGTGAGATGGAGTAGAACAAAGAAAGGAACCAACCGAAGGAAGGAAGAAACCAGAAGAAGTGAAAATCCAAATATAGGTCGTGGAACCGTCCGTATCCGGACGCAGGTGCTAACTACCCCCTTGAGGGGGAGGGACTCCTTTTAGTCGCCTCTTACGACAGGCAGGAATACCTTGGGCCTATTGTAACCCCCGGACCCGCAGGGGGTGTTTGGTATGTGGTGAGTAATAACAGTACCTTTATTTCAATCTATTTATTACATGTAGTATGTGTTGGTTTGCATTTACATATTCCTATTTTTGACAAATAGCTAGTCTTTGCATTAGTTATTCGAGTGTTATTTCTGCACATGGTGGGGAGTCGCAAGCCAGCACCGTTGACTAGCACGTGCTGTGTGGAGCGAGTAGTGGTGCAGTTGTGGACGAAGGAGCCATCTCAGCACTGAGTCGTCTCTAATTGTCGCCTACGATGCAAGATTTTTGAATCAACAAAAAGTGGTTCTTATCGATTGATAATGTACTAGATGACCAGCGAATGTGATGGTTACGGAAAAGCAACATGGTCGACTGAAGCTTACCTTTTTAGAAACGTGAAGATACCGCATTGTCGGCCAAGAACCGGTCAGGTACTTGTGCGCTGTTCGTGTAATGCTTCCCGACCCGGTACTTGCGACGGAAGGGCTCACGTAAAAAGTTCCTGGCATAGTTTCATACGAATCAAGAGAAAGTTTCAATGTCTTACGGTTCAAAGTATGGTTTTCTTCGCTCTGGAAGATGGCGTCCCTCATTTGTCAGCTGTTCGAATGGGATACACCGACCTCTGAGCACTTAGGACACTTTATTATAGGCAAATGATTACGTTCATGACGTGTCGGGAACGTCTGTATCCCAAAAGACAGATCCACTTCTTTGTAAAGGATAGAGAACCAGTTGCAGGCATTGTCTGCAATTTTCGCAAGAAAATTTAGTATGTAAGTCACCAAGGAAGCTGGCGTCAACGTTGGCAAGCCGTAGTGTGAGAATGACATGGAACTTGCAACCTTACGTGCCAGCCACCAACTACTACCTTTCAGCTCCGGAAATCAGCGAGTTTGGACCTCCATAGGAAGACTGGAAGGGGTGGTTACACCTCAACGTCGATCATTCGTTGGATACCATCGCATACTGAGCTGTCTAATGACCAAGACCACTTGGCGGGAAACTGAGCGGGCCGCGTGACGTAGTGGGGAAAATTGCCACAACTGCTGACCAGGGACAACGATTGGCCTTAAAATCCGTCTTGGCACCCGAGTACGAGACACGTTGTGAGACTAATTTCCTGTATTTTCTTCAGCGTAGACAGGACATTCCCTGTAGAAGACCAGACAGGCCTGGGAGAAATTAACACAATTAGGTGGCGTAGTGCACTGGAAACCCTGTTCCTGTGCCACACTACCACACTGTCCACATGTAGCCTTACTATTACAACCCACAATGGTGTGACAAACGTTGCCACTTTAAGCTGGGCATTGGGTTCGTGACCTATTGTCTTACCTTAAGGCAGACTAATCATGCTGTAATATAGTCTAGAAAATTTGTGCAGATTCAAAGCCAGAATAAATTATGCTGACTAATGATTTTCCCGACAACGATTTTCGTAATGTTTTGGACTTCAGTCATCCTTTGACTTCCATAATTGGATTTATGCCGATGGCAATACTTAGCACAGAGCCCTGGGCACCCTGTTTTCTAGGGATAAAGTATGGGATGGAATAGTGTTCACCTGCACCTTAAATGTGCGCTGGCATGAACTTATGGATGAGCAGGGGTAGCCGACCTCGGAGGCACCGAGAGAATGATGTGCAGAGGATGCCTGTCCTCCAACAGGTATCGTAGCCTCTCTCCAGATCATGAAGTTTAGCTACCGTTTGGTGCTCTCCGAGGAATTCTTCATGATGTAAGTGGAGAGAGAGGAACAAGGTGGTCAACTGCGGAGCGATGCTTTCGGAAACCGGATTGGGCAGTTGTTAAAACGTTTCCTGACTCAAGCCTAAATGGCAATTTACCATACACCCGAAAACTACTCCTGAGGGTGACTGCGCGATAGCTGGAGGGGAGATGTTTGTCCTTTCCAGGTTTCGGAACGGGAATGACGATAGCTTCCCGCCATCTTCTGGGAAAGGTACTGTCGACCAAAAGTCGATTATGAAGGCGAAGGAGGTAGCACAGGCTAGGGTATAATAGATGCTCCAACATTTGGACGTGGATACCATCCAGTCCTGGAGCAGAAGAGCGATAGGAATATAAAGCATGTAGGGGTTGTCACAGAGAAAAAAAACGGTATTATAGCTTTCGCGATTTTTTATTTATTTATTTATTTTTTTTTTTGAGAAAAACGCAAGAGGTCGCTCTTCTGCTACCCGTTTCTTCGGAGAAAGACTGGTGGGTAGTTACAAGAACTAGAACCTCAGCAAAGTGTCCACCCAATGAGTTAGAGATTTCGACTGGGTCCACTAAGGTATCCTGTACTTCATTTATCTCACAGGTCGGGAAGAACCGTGCATGCCAGATATCTGCCGGATTAGATTCCAAACAATTGAAGGAGTCAAGGTATTAAAGACCCTGGTAAATTAGTCCCAGTTTGCCTTCTTGCTACCACGTATGATGCGACAGCATCGTGCACGGAATTGCTTATAGCGGATACAGTTGGCCGAAGTAGGATGATGGCGGGAAACGCGAAGAGCACGTCTCCACTCTCGTACTGCGACACGGCACACCTCGTTCCACCAAGGAATTGGGGGGCGCCAGGGCGAAGGCGACGTACGAAGTATTTAACGTTCTGCAGCTGTAAGGATAACTTCCGTAACGTGAGTGTGACGTCATCAAATGTTGCTAGAGAGGAGAAAAGTGTGCAAACGGCTTCGGAAAACTGCCAGCGTCCTGGGGGCATAGATGGCAGTTGTGGCTGTAATCGAAGAACACACTTGGAAAATAGTTTGTATCAGCAAGAGCCAACCATTCAAAGCGCCGAGCAGGCCGAACAGTACCTACCGAAAGGTTCTAATGAAAGTACATTGACTTTGAGGGAGACAAAAATTTAGGTTTCCCATTGTTGAGGCAAACACGATTCGCTTGGTGGAAGAGGTCCATCAATAGGGAGCCTCCCTGAGAAGAATGTGGAGATCCCCAAGCGGGTGTTGAAGACCATGGGGAATGGGAGCTGACCAAGGAGATGGAGATCGGCTATGGCCATTGGTATGCACGATGGAATGTGTATGGTACAAACAGAGAAGGTGAATCCAGAATTTGGAAGACTTGCAGCTGTGTAAGGGGACTGAGTGATAGTATTATGGAGAAGAATCGGAAGTCTGCTGTGTTCCAGAACGCCAGCAACAGAGGGGAGATCAAACCAGACATTGTAAATAAGCGAAGACAAAGTGACATGGGTGTAGTAACCAAAACCAACTGCGGGAACGCCTTGGGCTGCGGATCGGAGCCGCCAGGCGGGGAAGCCGCTGGCGGTGGAGCACGCACCACCGGGTGAACACAAGGACGAGTCGGGCGACAGACCAACGACAACCAACAACGACCGACTATGACCGACACAACAAGGAAGAGATAAACAACAGAGGCTTGTAGAAACCACAACACCAAACACCAACAGTAAATCCACTCGGAACCAGATCCAGGCAAATGTCAACAACGAGCAACGACCAGAACGCAGTACCGCCGAGATAGAGACGCAATCCAGAGCGCGTACCAGACTCACTGGACTAGGGCAGAGCGGGTCCCTATATACGAAACGGGATGGAGCGGCTATTGGCCGCTGTCTGCGCGTGGCGTAGCGGTGGCGCCCTTGCTGCGCGAGAGCCACTGCGCAAAATAGCCGCCGCGGACGCGGAGCCCTCTATGGGCTGACCACGTCCATTTGTTCTGCCGCGTGTTCGACTTCCGCGGCGTGAGGTACTAGAATGGGGATGTAGCGTTGTTTCCTGAATTCAGAAGATGGCCAGGGAGTAGGATCGTAAGAGGGTCGACCGTTCATCCCGACTGGAGCGAATTCCGCTGATATTTTGATGGATAATTGACACAGGGTGGAGCAAGGAAGGAAAAATCTTACTATGGTTGCTATTAACTCAGCGACCGCTGAAAACCGGTGGCCTATGGCGTGGAATGGCATTTAGCCAGAGGCAGAAGATCCTGATCCATATGTTGTTCAGGGGCAGTGCCTGCCGCCAGTAATTGTCTGCTTGATCGGCCACCAGTGGTGCGTCTCTGAGACAATAAAGACAGCCGAGGGCAGCTACAAGTGGGTGGCGCTGTAGAAGAGACATGCTGTGGTGGAGGAGGAGAGTAACTGTTTTCTTATGAGCCTTCTTGGAAGCAGGACGTTGAGATGGAGGAGTTTATGTTTGTGAGGTCTGGGTACGAAGAAAATCTTCAGGAGTAGACTCTTTTTTTGGAAATCCGTGGGTTCGATTTTGGGGCTCGTGATTTATCAGGAGCCAATGAAGGTTGGGCCTTATGGTGAGCAGGTGATAGTGGTGACGTTGAACAGGTGATCTTTGGGCTGGCCGATCTGACGACAGTGGCGCTAAAGGTGTTATCGGAAGTCTCCATGGTTACCTGCTTAGTAGGTCAAGAAGAGGCGAGGACAGTGCTATATTTACCCGCTAGGAGCACTGTGGGATTTCTAATGGCGAGTAACTTAGCAGGATCAAAAGGTAGACACTTTTTCCTTCACGCTGATTTCCTGGATAATTCTATCGTCTTTAAAAACAGGCTGTCTCTCGACGAAGCAGCGTTGTCGCCTGTGGTGTCACAGCCAGACACCACACGTCCTAGGTGGTAGCTTAAATCGGCCGCGGTCCTGTAGTACATGTCGGACCCGCGTGTCGCCACTGTGTGATCGCAAACCTAGCGTCACCACAAGGCAGGTCTCGAGAGACTGACTAACTCAGCCCCAGTTGTACGGACGGCAGAGCTAGCGACCTTCTCTCATTAGCCGAGAGACAGAGCCTTCAGCTAAGTTAATGGGTACGAACTAGCAAGGCGCCATTAGCCTTACAGTGATTGTAATTAAAGTCTCCTTTGTGCGATGTACCACAATGAGTTATTAAAGATAAGTATTATACCAGCTACGTACTTTTCTTCATAGCATTAATTACGTATCCTGTTCCAGTACTTCACGCCCGTCTGCGTTAGTCTAGCGTGCATTAAGTCACCTCTATCTACAAGGTGTTGGCCCAGCTGCCGACACATCATCGCCCATACAGTTAATGCAATGAGGGGATAGGGGTGGACAATCACCCTCAAGCACAGCCCTGCCACAGGTAAAGCATTTGGCGGTATTACGAAGGACGGGTTGGTATAATTAAAGCCTTGTCGCTGATAGCAACAGGTAGGGTTGGTGATGTAAGGGCGAACTGAAATTCTCATACTCTGCTTTACTGTTCGACGGAAGTTGAACGCTGCCAAATGTGAAGAAGAAAGTGCATGTCAGTACCAATTCTTTTTCAGTCCTTTTCATTACTTCATGTACGCCCGTTACTCCCTGATGAGACAAGTCATTTTAATTGACCCCATTTGATGATCTGTCAAGTGATTTTGTATATACCAACGCATGTGATGAGTTTGAAAGTACAGTGCGCTTCCACCCCGACAGGGAAGTTTTGTATAAGTGTAGTTCGAAGCAATTTTTGTGCTTTGAGAGCACTGTGTTACTACCAAGAAGGTGCCATTTCGTAGCCGGGACAAAACGCTACAGGACCTGCGATTGCGTCGACGCCTTTCTGATTAATGAAAGGGTTTACTGTGGGGAAGTCTTTGCCGTCAGATCGGGGAACAACCAGGAGCTTTGGCACTGATGGAAGAATCCTCGTGGGTGAGACAGATAGCTTTCTCTTGTGAGCTCAACTTGAAGTAGAAGATTTTTTTAAATAGAGGTGGAGCCCCTCCACGCCCACACAGGCATTATGGCCAACTGAAAAGGTCTACTACCATCTCTGCATAAAGGTTAGATTTCACTAGAGTGAGGTGTCGCAGGATGTGGGTACTGCGATGTTTGCGTACGTCTGGTCAAGGTTAACCATTAATACGCGCTCATCTGGAGATAGGTTGGGTCGAAGTCGAACGAAGGGTAGCGGTCTAAAGGGCAAAGGGAAAAAAAGTGCCAAGGCAAGAGCCAAGGGAAAAAACCTCTGCGATAGATAGGTCGGATAGTAAGAGCAGGAGCGGATGGCTTCTTGTCTGAGATAGGTCGTGCAAGGATAGGCTTTGTTAGTAGTGGGTATCATGCATGTAGCTACGTTTGACAGTGCGGTGGTGTTGCTCGGTAGCTGCCGCTGGGTGCCGGTGTAGAGCTATCGTTCAGCGTCAGGAAACTGCAACCGTTAGGTTCATTACCGTTTTTGTGTCCGATAGGTCGTATCTAAGACGCACAGCGTAGGGTGATGTTGGCGGATTGTTTGTCTGTCAGTGGGTGAGCTCGTCGGTGTCCCTGCTGTGGCCTGTTGGTCGGCTGTAATAGTAGCTGGTAATTGCCCGTCAGTGTCGCTGATATGCAGGGGCTAGCCGACGGTTGTTGTTTATTAGTGTATGTTAGTTTACCATAGGTGGCTATGCCCTAGCTAGTAGTGTCTTTGGCCGCTTGTGCTTCCACCTATGGTTGTGATCGCAGTTTACCAGAGCAAGGATTGTTCGAATGTCTCTAGTTCCTGTATAGTCGTGTGGCGTGTTTTTTTGAATACTTCCTTGAGGGTTTCAAGTCAGTATTCTTGGTGAAGATCCACGGTGCGTGCGTAGCATGGAGCGTTCCTAATGATTCGTAGCACTTTGTTCTGTATGATCTGCAGGTGGCGCAGTCATGTAGGAGCTGCATGGCCCCAGATGTGTTTATGTTAGTGCAGTAGTTTCGGTCTGCGTGTAAACAGAACTGCTTCGCACTTGGTGACGTTCGCTTTAATACGCCATCGCTCCAACCAAGGCTCGCTTGTTCTGAGTGCATTCTGTATTCGTGAATCAATGTCCGACGGTTTCCAGTCTTGCGCATGGATGGTGGTGTCATCCGCGTAGATGGCTAACGTCGTGTTTTGTGTTGCTGGTAAGTCGGTCATGTACAGGTTGAACAAGATGGCCCTAGGATGCTTCCTTGGGGTACTCCAGCATGGATACCATGTTGTGTTGATTGTTTATCCTGCACATTGGTGTTTCAACACCTGTTCGTGAGCTATGAGTGTATGAGGAGTGTATGAGGAGTGTATGAGGAGTGTATGAGGAGTGTATGAGGAGTGTATGAGGAGTGTATGTATGAGTCCATCCAGGAAACCAGCTTCTCTTAGTTTGGGTATGAGGCAGTTGTGCCAGAGATGGTCGAAAGCATTTCCGATGTCCAGGAACATGGCCCGTGTGGCTTTGTTCATGTTGTAACTGTGTGTTATATGTTCGACTACGCGGAGGAGTTTGTGTTGTCGAGTGGTGATTCCTAATGCCGAATTGCTCCGGTCATAGGGTGTCATTGGCGATGCAGTGTCTAGTGATAGGTTTTAATATTACCTTCTCAACGATCTTGCTGAGCGAACACAAAAGACTGATGGGCCGGTAATTTTGTGGGAGGGAGTGGTCTTTCCCTGGCTTCCTGATCATCAGGACCTTGGCCGCCTTCCAGATGTCAAGGCAGTGTTGGTGTTTAAGGATGGCATTCGTTAAGTCTTTAAGGGATTCTATGGCTTTATCCGTGAATTCCTGGAGGACACGGTTTTGAATGCCATCAGACCCAGGGGCTTTCGTAGCGTTGATGTGCTTGATAGACCATGTGATTTCGTGTGTGCTAGTGCATCTAATTTCGTTGCACGAGGGCTGGGATACAAGTCGTGTAACCTCCTGGGCCGTTTCAAGTGTGAATATTGGATCTGAGGGAGCCAGATTCGGCATGAAAGACGCTGCAAGTGTTGTGGCCATAAGCTCTGCCTTCTCCAACATGGAGTAAGCTGGGCCGTGTGGTCCTTTTAGCGTGGGAATGTAATGTTTCTCCCTGGTTAAGTGCCTCGCTAACTTCCACACGCCAGGACGTGTGGTACTAGCCCAGCGAGTTTCTGTACCCATTGTTCGTTTTGAATGTTTGTATTTTATCTCGTATTATGCCCCTCGAGTCTGTTGACGTGCTGTTTATAGAACGAGCGCCTGGTACGCTGCCAGTATCTCCTGAGGCGTTTCCTCATTGTGTTAAGGCCCAGTATCTCCTGGGGCAGGGACGTCGAGTGTTGTTTTGGTATTGTATATGGAATGGCGTCACTCATTGCGTCTTGGACGGCAGTTGTGAGATCCTCCACAGCCTCACTGATTGCTCCGTGTTGTTAATTTCGTGGGTGTCAGGAATACGACTATCAAGCGTTTCCTTGAACAGTGTCCAATTCGCGCGCTTGTAGTTCAGTATCCTGCGTGGTTCAGTGTCCTGCAGTGTTTCTTCCGTGTGCAGTATTACAGGCATGTGGTCCGAGTCCAGATCGTTTCCAACCGTAAGGTTGAGTGTGCATGTGATGTCCTTTATGAGGGCTATGTCGAACACGTCTGGCCTGTGGGGGCACGAACGTGGGTACGTCCGGCCCAAGTATAATGTTGTTTCGGCCTAGTGTGTGTTCGTATAATTTCTTGCACTTGGAGATTCGTATTCGTGAGTTCCAATCGGGGGGTTTTCCGTTTGGGTCTCCAGCAGCAATTACCCGTGGTGTTGTGTTGAGTACTGTGCTGATATCACGTGTTTTCAGGAGGATTGTACAGCGATACCAGAGCGGTGTTGGCTCTGTTGAACTTGACCCTGACTGCCGTGGCCTCTAGTCTCTCAAGCGCAGGGAGCTCGATGTACGTGTGTTCTATGTCTCTCTGTGTGATGATTGCTGCGCCGCCTCCCCTCCTGCCATCCGCTCGGTCGGTACGATAAACGCAGTACCCTGGGATGGTTAGCTGTTTGCGAGGCGTAAGCAGTGTTTCGTTCACAAGAGCGATTCGGATACCTTTCGCTCCATGAAAGCGGCCAGTTCGGCTTTTTTGTTTGCGATTCCGTTGGCATTCCAAAACGGGATCTTTGAGTTTGTGTTAGCGTCTGCGTTTCGGGGCTGTTGTGGTGTATTATCCATGTAGTAGTGTAAAAAGTGGCGTGACTGTGGCTTGGTAGCTAGTGCAGTTGAGTGTGTTCGACTTGAACTGCGTGAAGAGTTGTGTGATACACCTTATAATCTTCGCGACTACTTTGGTTGTCGTGAGTCCGGGGAATAATGTCTCCATTATTCTCTGGGATGTAGAAGTATTGTTGGGGGTGGCGGCCGATGTGTTGTCGGACATGTTAGCGGCGCTGGTGCCTGTGTTTGGCATCTAGTGAGGGCTGGCTTGTGTGTCAGCTGTTCATGTAACGGTTGTGGACGCCTGTGTATTCACTATGGCAAGTAAGTGTGTGTGTGTGTGTGTGTGTGTGTGTGTGTTGTCGAGTTGGTGTCCGGATTGTGTTGGTGATGACTGGAATCCTGTTGCCTGTGTACTTTTTGTGGTGTGGTCGTATTCCTCCTGTTTCGATTGTTTCTCCTTCTCCTCCTCCTCCTCCTCCTCCTCCTCCTCCTCCTCCTCCTCCTCTGACGATATGGTCGTCCCTGTATTGGTGCGTCTTCTGCAGCCTTTGGTGGGCTGCAGTCTGCGATCTCAGGGGGTAGGGCGGTGATGGTACGGGAGGGGGGGGGCGCACTGGCGATAGGGGGCGGGGCGTCAGACGGGGGGGGGGATTCAGACGAGGGGGGGGGGGGCTTCAGACGAGGGTGGGGGGGCTTCAGACGAGGGGGGGGGGGGGGCTTCAGACGAGGGGGGGGGGGCTTCAGACGAGGGGGGGGGCTTCAGACGAGGCGGGGGGGGTTCAGACGAGGCGGGGGGGGGTTCAGACGAGGCGGGGGGGGTTCAGACGAGGGGGGGGGGGGTTCAGACGAGGGGGGGGGGGGTTCAGACGAGGGGGGGGGGGTTCAGACGAGGGGGGGGGGTTCAGACGAGGGGGGGGGGGGTTCAGACGAGGGGGGGGGAGGTTCAGACGAGGGGGGGGGAGGTTCAGACGAGGGGGGGGGGTTCAGACGAGGGGGGGGGAGGTTCAGACGAGGGGGGGGGGTTGAGACGAGGGGGGGTGTTCAGACGAGGGGGGGGGTTCAGACGAGGGGGGGGTGTTCAGACGAGGGGGGGGGGTTCAGACGAGGGGGGGGGGTTCAGACGAGGGGGGGGGGGTTCAGACGAGGGGGGGGGTGTTCAGACGAGGGGGGGGGGGTTCAGACGAGGGGGGTGTTCAGACGAGGGGGGGGGGGGTTCAGACGAGGGGGGGGGTTCAGACGAGGGGGGGGTTGAGGGGGGGGGGTTCAGACGAGGGGGGTTGAGGGGGGGGGGGTTCAGACGAGGGGGGGGGGTTCAGACGAGGGGGGGGTTGAGGGGGGGGGGGGGTTCAGACGAGGGGGGTTGAGGGGGGGGGTTCAGACGAGGGGGGGCGGGGCGCCTGACGAGGGGGGGCGGGGCGCCTGACGAGGGGGGGCGGGGCGCCTGACGAGGGGGGGCGGGGCGCCTGACGAGGGGGGGCGGGGCGCCTGACGAGGGGGGGCGGGGCGCCTGACGAGGGGGGGCGGGGCGCCTGACGAGGGGGGGCGGGGCGCCTGACGAGGGGGGGCGGGGCGCCTGACGAGGGGGGGCGGGGCGCCTGACGAGGGGGGGCGGGGCGCCTGACGAGGGGGGGCGGGGCGCCTGACGAGGGGGGGCGGGGCGCCTGACGAGGGGGGGCGGGGCGCCTGACGAGGGGGGGCGGGGCGCCTGACGAGGGGGGGCGGGGCGCCTGACGAGGGGGGGCGGGGCGCCTGACGAGGGGGGGCGGGGCGCCTGACGAGGGGGGGCGGGGCGCCTGACGAGGGGGGGCGGGGCGCCTGACGAGGGGGGGCGGGGCGCCTGACGAGGGGTGGCGGGGCGCCTGACGAGGGGGGGCGGGGCGCCTGACGAGGGGTGGCGGGGCGCCTGACGAGGGGGGGCGGGGCGCCTGACGAGGGGGGGCGGGGCGCCTGACGAGGGGGGGCGGGGCGCCTGACGAGGGGGGGCGGGGCGCCTGACGAGGGGGGGCGGGGCGCCTGACGAGGGGGGGCGGGGCGCCTGACGAGGGGGGGCGGGGCGCCTGACGAGGGGGGGCGGGGCGCCTGACGAGGGGGGGCGGGGCGCCTGACGAGGGGGGGCGGGGCGCCTGACGAGGGGGGGCGGGGCGCCTGACGAGGGGGGGCGGGGCGCCTGACGAGGGGGGGCGGGGCGCCTGACGAGGGGGGGCGGGGCGCCTGACGAGGGGGGGCGGGGCGCCTGACGAGGGGGGGCGGGGCGCCTGACGAGGGGGGGCGGGGCGCCTGACGAGGGGGGGCGGGGCGCCTGACGAGGGGGGGCGGGGCGCCTGACGAGGGGGGGCGGGGCGCCTGACGAGGGGGGGCGGGGCGCCTGACGAGGGGGGGCGGGGCGCCTGACGAGGGGGGGCGGGGCGCCTGACGAGGGGGGGCGGGGCGCCTGACGAGGGGGGGCGGGGCGCCTGACGAGGGGGGGCGGGGCGCCTGACGAGGGGGGGCGGGGCGCCTGACGAGGGGGGGCGGGGCGCCTGACGAGGGGGGGGCCGGGGCGCCTGACGAGGGGGGGCGGGGCGCCTGACGAGGGGGGGCGACAGGTGGATGCTGACTGATGAGGGGGGTGATGGGGGGTATGTGTGCTAAGAAGGGGGCTGTGGACTAACTAGGGGGGATGGGTGTGAAGAGTGTGCTGATTGCTATTTGTGTGGCAGAATAGTACTGCTCAAGTTGAGCAGACATGAGATGTGGTCAAAGTCTGGTGATTACCGCCATCAGCTGTGTGAGCAGTCATATGCAGGGGGAATAGTGTTGGGTTTGTGGGTGTCGGCCTGTTGCTGGATTGTAGTGCGAATGTCCGCTGGTGTGGGTGTTGGCTGGGGCTTGTGTTGCTGCTGCATGGTGCAGTGTGTGGTGCCTGTGTTAGAGCTGTGGTGAGGGGGGAGTGATGTGGGAGCTGGTGTCACTATGTTGCTGACTTGGTTGCCTGCATCTCTTTGTTCTGTTGTTGCCAAGTGGCTTCTTG